>NC_046657.1:47831567-47845944 GCF_010883055.1 Belonocnema kinseyi
CCCCCCCCCCCCCGTTGTTGCTAACTTTGAGAAATTGTCTCTAGAAGTCAAGAACAACTTTCGTCGATTCCAACTTCAAAAATTGTCTCTACCATCTAAATTTCTAAATCATGTTCAGATCTCAAAACTTATCTCTGGGAATCCAGAAACACGTTCGCTGTTTTCGACTTTAAAATAATGTTCGCATTTACCTAAGAACCACCCTCGCCGTTTCCAACTTTAATATTTTTCTTACTCAACAATTACCTCCACCGTTTCCAGCTTTCAAAATTTTTATCCGGCATTTGAGAATCATCTAATTATCCTTTTACTTAAATGAATTCAAGAGAAAAATTCACAGTATAATTTACAACTTTCCTATTTCTAGACTATCTCTAGTATAAATTTCCTCTCACCTTGAAATATTGATTTTTCAATCAGAAATTTTGAATCTCTTATTCGTAAAAGAAATCCTTTTGAAAACAGATGTTTCAAATCCTGAAGGAAGCGTGAAGCAAATTTTGAATTGACTAACCTGATATGGAGTAAACTATCGTAAAAAATCGTTATACACACTTTGAAATAAAATCCATAAGAAAAAGTCTGAAAATGATAATCACATGAAGAAGATTTGGCACCCGCTAATCAATCTCGCCACTTCCAACGTCTTGAAAGTGTCCCTAATCGTACACCTAATTTTTCTTCTATGACTAAAAATTGTGCATTATAACTTTCATTCACCACATTAATCTTTCTAGATTTGCTTCAGTTATAATTTCTTCACTCCCAATTATCTTGAAATATCGACAATCAAGTTGCTAAATGAGGAACTTTTTATATCCCATCCGTAAAAGCATTCATCTTGAAACCAGGTGTTTTAAATCTTGAAGGAAGCGTGACACAAATTTTGAATAGACCAAACTCGTAGTGTTTGTCTCATAATAAAAAATCGTGATACAAAGTTTGAAATGCAATTTAAAAAAAGTCTGGGAATAATAATCGCACGAGGAAAATCGGCACCCGCTAATCACCCTCGCCATTTCCAACTTTTCACTTTATTTTACTTTTGCATCAATATTTCCCACTATATCTTACATCATCATTTTTTAGAAAATTTCTTTATTAATAATTTCTTCATTCCCCATTATCTTGAAATTTCCACACTCATATTGCTCAATCAGAAACTTTCGATATCTTATCCGTGAAAGACATCATTTTGAAATCGGATGTTTTAAAACTTTTCTAAGAATAATAATCACATAAGGAAAATTCAGCACCCGCTAATCACCCTCGTCGTTTCCAACTTTCAAAAAGTGTGCCTAAGGTTCACCCAATACATCAAAAACTTTCCCACTATAACATCACAGATTCCGGAATCAGAAACGTTTGATCTGCCATCCGCGAAAGAAATCATTTTGAAACCAGGTATTTTTAATCTTGGCGGAAGCGTGACGCAAATTTTAAATGAACGAAACTGATGGCAATCTTTTCATTATAAAACCCGATAATCATTCTCGCTGTTTCCAAATTTCAAAAACTGTCCTTCAGATTCACCCAATATACATAAAAAAAATGTCCACTGTAACTAACATCACTCTTTCTAGATTTTCCTTAATCATAATTTCCCCATTATCTTGAAATATCCAGAATCAGATTGCTGAATCAGAACCTTTCGATATCTCATCCGTGAAAGGAATCATCTTGAAACCAGGTGTTTTAAATCTCGAAGGAAGCGTGACGCAAATTTTAAATGGACTAAACCGATGGCGATCGACCTATCAAGAAAATCCGTTATGCAACGAGTAGAACCGTTGAAATGCAACCCTTTAAAAATAGTCTGGGAATAAATATTCACATGAGGAAGATTCAGCGAGTTTAGCTTGGGCAATAGAAAAGAGAAAAGAGGAAAGAGAAACAACCCCCCACGGCCACGGGTGGTTCGATACGCAAACTAGCTAGAGCTAGAGCCAAGAACTCTACTATCCTCCAGTTTTTCCCACACTCTTCGTTGGTGGTGGAGGAACTCGGAACCGGGAAGGATGATCGCGGCTTTTATTATAAATCTCCGATGATCGGGGGTTCTGGATGTTTGAATAGGAAGAGCAGGTAATGTGCCCATTTGAATATACCTGGTCGCCAGGAAGGACGAAGGAGACACACATCGGTCGCTTCCTCTAACTCTACCGCGCAACACCTAGTCTAGTCCTTCCTAGTCGATCGGCCGCTGGCTGCACATATTTAAATTTCAAGGGTGGCCGAATCACCCTTCTTCTTCCGATCTGGAACAATAATGGGGAGGGTTACCCTCCAAAGGATATTCCTCAGGTAAGTGCGATTTTGCATACATCTCCATACGTTATCCTTTTACCGGGGACGATGGGCGCGTTTAAAGGTCCAGGTATGCTTCGCCTAGCCAGACGGTGTCATCCCTATGGGAAAGAATATGCAAACCATTGTGACCCCCACGGAACGCGAGTCTGAGTGGGGGCAAAAAGATCACACCCCTGAGATAGATGGTCCTCTCTCTGTCTCTCTCACTCTTTTTCTTCATCTCTCTTCAGGACATATTCCAAGGCGTAGTTGTACAATCCACACGGATCGTCTAGTCCTGAAAAAACTTGGTGCAATTCTATCAAACAATTTTTTCAATTCGAAATAATCTGAATTGACCTCTTAATTTTAAAGATTTAGACAACAACTTGTCAGGCGGTGTTTTTATTTTTTTATTTTCCAACAAGTGAGGAGCATCATATAATTGTTTCTGATGATACAAAGTTATTCATGCAAATTAAGAGTGGAAGAGGTTGTATTATATTGCAGGTTGATCTGAGGGAGCTTGTCAAGTGGTTTGGTGAATGAATTATTAATATTAAAATTAATGTAAATTCTATACTGGGTTTGTAAACAAAACGGATTTTATACCAAAACAGATGAATGTAAAAGTCAAAGAGACGAATTTTCCACCAAAAGAAAATTAATCATTTTGGTACAACATTCAACTATTTTGTTTAAAATTCACCTTTTTTATAAAAAGGTTGAAAAATCTATTTTCTAAAAAAAATTCATGATATTTGTGGAAAATGCGTTGTTTTTTTTAATCATTTAAAAGAAAATTGGTCTTTATTGTAGAAAAATACTTTTTCTTTGTAGCATATTGAACCATTTTGTTGAAAATTCGTTTTTCTAGTCAAAAATTAATGTCCTTTCACTAACATTTTGACTAATCTACTTTTCTTTTGAAATTACTCTGTTTGGCGAACATCTCTTTTTTAAAATTTAATTAATTGGTTGGAAATACATCTTTTTGTAGAAAATTTATTTTTTCTGTAGCAAACCTGTCTGTTTTCTTCCAAATGAAATATTTTGTTAAAAATTCATTCTGTCAGTTAAAAATGATCTTTATTACAGAAATTTACACTTAGATTTTTAGATGAAAAATCATCTTTTTCGTTGAAAATTCTTCTTTTTAAATGGAAACACAATTATTGGATTAAAAATTTATGTTTTTTTTTTAGAAAATTCATTGTTCCTATAGCAAGTTTCACTAATTTGTTAAATATTTGTTTTGTCATTTGAAAATTATTCTTTTTTACAAACATTTGAACCAATCCATTTTTGGTTGAAAATGTATCTCTTTTCGCTGAAAAGCCAAATATTTATTTTAAAATGTATTTAATTTGTAGGAAATTCATCTTTTTTGGTAGAACATCTAATTTTCTTGTTGGAAAATTGATCATTTTGGTATTACACCCAACTATTTAATTTAAACTTCACCTTTTTCATAAAAGGTTGAAAAATAAATTTACGAAAAAAATCGTGATATTCCTGAAAAATACAAGTTTTTAGTAAAAAAAAATCATTTAGTTGAACTGATTCAAAATTGGTCTTTTTTATAGACAATTTATTTTTTTTAGCATATTCTACCTTTTTGTTAAAAATTCGTTTTTCTAGTGAAATATTAATGTTGCTTTACTAAAATTTTGAATAATCTAATTTTAATTTTAAATTAATCTTTCTCGTGAGCTACTATTTTTTTTTTGAAAATTCAATTAATTTTTCGAAATTCTTCTTTTTTGTATAAATTTTTTTTCTGTAACAAACTTCTCTATTTAGTTAAAGTGTATTTTTCAACTTATAAAGGATAAATTTATAATAAAATGAAATAGTTATTTTCTTAAATAAAAAATTATTTTTTAACAAACAGAAACCGAATTTTCAACAATAAAGTGAAATTTTGTATGTTCTACTAAAAATGATAAAATTTCAACAATGTGCATCAATTTAAAAAATCCTTGAATTTTTGGGTTAAAAAGGTTGAACTATCTACAAAAAACTTGAATTTTGATTCCAAAAATATTATTTTTGAACAAAAATGTTGATTTTCTACCAAAAAGACAAACTTTTAAAAAAAAATTAATCTTTTACCTAATAGTTCCATTGACAACCAAATAGTTGTACGATTTTTTTTAAAGACAAGTTGCAAATCCAACTGTTTTGTTGAAAATTATTTTTTTTTAGTTAAAAATTAATTTTTTTCAACGAAAATATTTAAATTCAATTAATTGGTTCGAAAATCCTGTTTTTCGTAAAGAATGAATTTTTTTTAGGCAAATTCCACTATTTTGTTTAAAATTCGTTTTTAAAGTTAGATTTTAATGTTATTTTACTAAAATGTTAACTAATCCACTTTTCGTTTGAAATTAATCTTCTTGACGAACAACTCTTTTTTTACATTCAATTAATGGATTCTAAATTCCTCTTTTTTGCAAAAAAAAAAAAACAATTTTTGTCTGTAGTTAACTCATCTATTTGGTTAAAAATGAAATATTTTGTTAAAAATTCATTCTTTCAGTTGAAAATGAACTGAATGTATTTTGTAGAAAATGCATTTTTTTGTAGCAACTTCCACTATTTTATTGAAAATTTGTTTTAATAGTTAAAAATTAATGTTCTTTCACTACAACTTTAACAATTTCATTTTTTATTTGAAATTAATCTTCTTGGCAAAACAATCTTTTCTTTTATAAATTTAATCAATTGGTTCGAAATTCCTCTTTTTTTGTAAAAATGTTGTTTTTTTCTATAGAAAACTCACCTATTTTGTTAAAAATAATATATTTGGTTGAAAATTCATTTTTTCAGTTGACAATGAACGTTTTACAGAAATTTAAACTTTTTCATTTTTAGTTGAAAAATCATCTTTTTCGTTGAAAATTCTTCTTTTTAGTTGCCAACTCAATTAGTGGGTTAAAAATTCATGTTTTTTGTAGAAAATTCTTTTTTTTTGTAGCAACTTCCACTATTTTGTTAAAATAAGTATTTCTTTTTAAAAATTAATTTGTTTACCAACATCTCAACTGTTCCATTTTTTGTTGAAAATTTATCTCTTTTCACTGAAAACCCAACTATTTAGTTAAAAAGGTTCACGTAAATAGCATACTGAGTTATAGAAACCAAAACAGATTTCATACCTAAAAAGATAAATATAAAAGTCAAAAAGATCAATTTTCTACCAAAAGAAACTTAATTCTTAACCAAATAGTTCAATGGATTTTTTTTAAGATAGTTGAACTTTCAATAATAAAGTTAATTTTTAACCAAGAAAAGACGAATTTTCAACCCAGTGGTCCATTTTCCAGATAGAAGAGATACAAAATTAATAAAAAACATTCAAATGTTAAAGGCGAAAAGACTAATAAAAAAATTAATTTTCTTGAAAATAATGAAATTTCTACTAAAGAAGATATTTTGTTAACCAAACCTGGAACCGTCAAAATTCTGTTTAAAAAATTTTTTTCAACCAAATTTTTTAATCCATTTCAATTCAAACAATAACAAAAAAGGAATTTTTAATCAAATAGTTATATCATCAATCCAAAACATGAATTTAAAGAAAAAAAATAATTTTTCAACCAAAAAGAGATTCTTTTAACAAAAAATATCCATTTTTTACCAAATAGTGAATTTTTCAGGTCATAAAGGACAAATTTTAAAACTAAAATTAAATAGTTAATTTCTTAGATGAAAAAATATAGTCTATATCAAATAGAAAACGAATTTTCAACAATAAACTTAAATTTTTTATGTTCTACCAAAAATTAGAAGGTATCAACAAAATACCTCAATTTTAAATAAAATAAAATTTTTTAATTTTTTGGTATGAATTTGAAATTAGTTACAAAAAAATTGAATTTCTGATCGGAAAACATGATCAAAACAAAAAAGTGCATTTTTTTACCAAAATGAACTAATCCCTTTTAAAAAGAAAACTTAATTTTTAACTAAATAGTTAAAAAAAAAAGAATTTTTAATGCTACCAAATAATCAGTCAAAAAAAGAAAGAAAAAAAGATGAATTTTGAACAATGAACTTAAATTTTTTATGTTCTATCAAGAATGACGACGTTCTAAAAAATTACAACAATTTTAAACAAAATTGTTGAATTTTAGATCAAAAGGTCGATTTATCTACGAAAAAGGTGAATTTTGTTTTCAATAATATTATTTTTCAACAAAAATGTTAATTTTTTACCAAATGAATTAATTAACAAAATTAATTTTTAACCAAATAGTTGAATGCATTTTTTCGAAGACAGTTGAATTCGCAGCAAAAAGTTAATTTTCAATTTTCAACCTCATGATCGAATATTTAAACTAAAAAGATAAAAGCTCAACTGAAAACAGATAAATTTCTAAACTAAAAAAAGGAAAAAATAAATTAGTTCACAATCAACAAAAGAATTTTGAACAAGTTTAATTCAACTTAGAAAACCGAATTTTAAATCAAATAGTTATATTGTCAGCCAAAAACATGAATTTTCAGTACATTTCCAAACAAAAATGGAATAGTTAGGTTGCTAGATGAAAGAATTATTTTTTAACAAAAATAAATTGAGTTATTAACAAAAAGAGTTAATTTTCTTTATTTTACAAAAAAAATACAAATTTTCGATAAAATGCAGTAATTTATAACAAAATTAATTGTTTAATTTTTAAGTCAATAAGACGAATTATTCATGAAAAAATTTTTATTTTGAAGACAAAAAAAATGATTTCTCAATAAAGAAGTTAATATTCTACCTTAATTGTTTGACTTTCAAAAAATATTTTAATTATTAACCAAATATGTGAATTTTCAATGAGAGATGTGAATTTAATTAATCTAAAGGAATTAATTTTCTATTAAAATGATGCATAAATGACAAAAGAATTTTTCTTTAATTAAACAGTTAAATTTTTAATCAAAAAGGTAAGTTTTGAACTAAAAAGATTAATTTTAAACCAAAAAATAAAACAAATTTTGAACCAAAAAGACCATTTTTTGACAAACCAGTTGAATTTTACACCCAAACTATCAATTGTTAAGCAAAAAGTTTTGTTTCCAACACTATCGTTATCTAAAATTTAATGTTTAGAAATGAAAAATAGTAATTTATGATCACTAAAAAATAGAAATTTTTGAAAAAGTAAATAAAGTTTGATTTTTCATTAAAATACTTGAATTTTTAATCAAAAAGAAAACAAATCATTTCTACCAAAAATGTTAAATTTCTAAAACCAAAAAACGAATATTCAATAATAGAGTTAAATTTTCCACCCAGAAAGATTATTCAGCCAATAAAAAACTTTCATCCAAAATATTGAATTTTCCAACCAAGGAGACTAATTGTTTATCAAACAGATGAATTTATAATGCCAAAATATGAATTTCCAACAAAAAAGTTTATTTAAAACCAAATAGTTGAATTTTTAACATAAAAAATTACTTCTAAGCAAATTTGTTCAATTTTAAAGCAAATAGTATATTTTGTAACAAAAAAATAATTGTTTACTAAAAATATAATAGTATACTTCGAATAAAAAGTAATTGGATTTCCACTAATTCGGTTCGCATTTAAGTGGAAAAATGAGAAAAAGCAAGTTCTAAAATTTTTACTGATCGACTGCGGTAACGCTATTGGTAGCGCATGTAGTAAAGTAGGACCCTACTTATCAGCAACCTGGATTTAGTGTCGATTTTGAGACTGTCAGTGACCATAAATCCAGGGCCTGAGAACTTTATTGCCTGTCTTATGTTTCTTTGTCTGATTTGTCACGCCTGAGTGAACACCGCAAATCCTGAAATTGCTAAACATGGAGTTAATGTGCCACTGCATATATTTTTAAATCAGTTTCTGAAACCTCAGGAAGCTTTTGGTATGAGGAGTGGGGTGGCTTGCCGGGGAGGGGGGGGGGGGGGGGGGGGGGGGGGGGGGGGGGGGGGGGGGGGGGGGGGTCAGAGAAAGTCTTCCAAACTCTCAAATGTTGGAAAATGCTTCAAAATACACGTTATTTTGATAAGATCCCTTATTTTGATTTGATCACAAACAACCCCCTCTCAAATTTTGTGTCTTGGGTTTCGTCTTGACGTTTTGAAGACAAAGTGGGACCACTTTAAAAAAAAAAACCCAAAACGAAATATTTTCCCAACAAATTTTAAACTTAGCCGAATAAGCAAAAAATTCTGCAGATGGTCTTCATCCCTTTCGGTTAAATCCATCAAACGTTTTTTTTTTTTTAACCGATTCGAAACCCGAATCTTTGATCGAGAGACGATTTTGCATCGGATGAGTCGCGTAACGCATCCGTTAATAAAAAAAAAAACGGTTAAAAAAATCTGGCGGTTGCTTCTTTTAACAATGGGTATCTGGCTGCTGGTCTCTAGTCTCGAGGATCGCATCCGCATAAGAATCGCAAAATAGACGAATGCTTATTACGTATGCAGGATTGTCTGTAGCTAGGACGGAAGGAAGAAATGAGAGGATAGGACATAATATAGGATTGTAGGGAAGAGAAGGGAAGGCTTGGTCCAAAGAGAGGGGGAAAGGAAAAGGGTTTATTCTAACTTAAATTTACAACTACACAAATATTGGATCCTCAACCCCCACCCCTCCACCCTCCCTCCCAGCCAACCAGAAATTGAAAAAACGTGCCCTTCGAATGGAAACAACTACTATTTCTTTAAATAAAAATTTTACTGCTCTGTCAAAAATTTATCATTCAACTTGAAAATTGCAGGGTTTCCATATCATTTCCAGGTAAATTTCAAACCATTTCCCAGTTTTCCATATTATTTTTAGACTTTCCAGGTCATTTCCAGGGTTTCCAAGTCATGTTCAGGTTAATTGCAGGTCATTTACCAGCTTTCCAGGTCATTTATATGTTTTCAGGTCATTTCCAGATTTTTCAGGTTATTTTCAGGTTTTTCTATGAAAATTTATCATTTGACTTGAAAATTCATATTTTGGGTAGAAAATACAAATCTGTCCAGGTCTTTTTCAGGGTTTCAGTGTCATTTTCAGGTTTATTCCAGGTTATTTTCTAGGTTTCCAGGTCAATTCTAGGTTTTTAGATCATTTTCAGATTTTTTAGGTTATTTCCAGGTTTTTTTTTAAATGAAAATTCATCATTTAAGTTTAAAATTAATATTTTGAGTAGAGAATACAAATGTGTCTGTCATTTTTAGGCTTTCCAGGTAATTTTCAGGGTTTCCACGTCATTTTCAGGTTGATTTCAGGTCATTTACCAGTTTTTCAGATAATTTCTAGGTTTTTAGGTTATTTTCAGGGTTTTTTGTGGGTTATTTCCAGGTTTTTTAAAATGAAAATTTATCATTCAAGTCAATAATTCATAGTTTGCGTAGAAAACACAAATGTGTATGTCATTTTTAGGCTTTTCAGGTAATTTCCAGGTTTTCCGTGTCATTTTCCTGTTAATTTCAGGTCATTTCCCAATTTTCCAGGTCATTTCTATGTTTTCAGGTTATATTCAGGGTTTTTAATGAAAATTTATCATTTAAATTGAAAATTCATATTTTGGGTAGAAAATACAAATGTGTCTATGTCATTTTTAGGCTTTCTGTGTCATGCCCAAGGTTTCTATGTCATTTCCCAGTTTTCCAGGTCATTTCCAGGTTTTTATAAATGAAAATTTATCATTTAAGTTAAAATTTTATGTTCCGGGTACAAAATACAAATTTTTGGTAGAAATGTTGTCTTTTTAAATTGAAAAATTCACAACTTGGTAGTAAATTAAACTATTTGCGTCAGGATGATCTTTTTTGTTGAAAATTCACGCATTTGGTCCAAATCACACTGTTTTATGAAAATCGAGCGATTTGGTGGGAAATTAATTTTTTGATGAAAAATAATATTTTCGGGTGGGAAATTTGAAGATTTAATTAAACATTTTATTCTTTGGTCAAATATTCCTAATTTTAATTCAAAAATCATTTCTTTAAACGAAAATTTTACTGCCTTGTTGAATTACTTTTCTTGTTAGAAGCATGTGATGAGAAACTATTTATTACAGGTGCCAATTTGTTTTTAGTATAGAGAGGTGTGACATAAAAGACTCAACTTTTCTCGAAAGTTTGTGCAGCCTGAGTTGGAGGCTCTTTAAGTTTTGGGTGAATAGCACTTACATTTGATAGTGTAAAAAGGAATTTCTGGGGTCGATGTGCTCTCTGAAAAGGCCCGAAAAGAGGACCCTGAGTGGGTCACCGGTTTCCCACACAATTCGATACTGGGCGTCAATTCTACCTTTTCTACACCTGTCTCCCTCTTTTCTATGAGAAAAGATTCGAAGCGAGGAAGACCCAGTTTCCCCAATCGCAAGGTGCATTGAACACAGTTACGATCCCAGGGTGGAGATACAAGGGACGGTTTTTAATTTCAAGGAATTTCCAAGTTCTGTACGTAATTTACAAGTTTTTTCAGGTAATTTCCTGATTCTTACGTAATTTTCAAGTTATTTTCAGGTTTTCCAGGTAATTTCCAGGTTTCCCAGATAATTTCCATCTTTTTTATGTGTCACTTTCTTTTCACAATCTATGTCACTATCTTTTCCCGGTCTCTCTTAGATTTTCCAGGTCATTTCCATGTTTTCAAGTCATGTGTAGCTCATTTCCAGGTCATTTTCAGGGTTTCCAGACAATTTACAGCCTTTCCAACTAATATCTAGATTTATCCTATTGTTTTTCGATTTTAAAGGCCATTTCCAGGATTTGCATGTAGTTTCTAGGTCATTTGCGGGTATTACAGGTTTTCAATGTCATCCACAAGCTCTTTTGTTAATTTGAAGGTCAATTCCAGGGGTTTCGGACAATAGGCAGGCTTTTTCATGTAATTTACAGGTAACCAAGTAATTTCTAGGCCACTTGAAAATAAACAGCTAATTTCTAGGTCATTTCCAGGTCATTTTCAGATTTCCAGATAATTTCCAGGTATTTATGTCAATTTCCGGTTTCCCAGGTCATTTTCAGACTTTCAAACTAATTTCCATGTCTCCTCGTTCACATAAAGATTTTCCAGGTTATTTATAAGTTTTCCATGCCATTTACGGATAATTTTCAGGTCATCTCCATGATTTCCAGGTTTTTGTCAGATTTTTTACATAATTTTTTTTTATAAGTCATATTTTTTTAGATAAGTCATATTTAGGTTTTCCAGATAATTTAGAGGTTTTCTATGTCACTTTCCGGTTTCCCAGGTCATCTGCACATTTTTCAGTTAATTACCAAGTTTTTCAACTCATTTTCATGTCTTCTCTGTCATCTAGAGATTTTCCAGGTCATTTATAGGGTTTCCATGCCATTTCTGGATAATTTCCAGGCCATTTCCATTATTTCCAGGTCATTGTCAGATTTTTCATATGCTTTTCAAGTTTTTCACGTCATTTCCAGGTTTCCGGAAAATTTTCACGACATTTTCAGGTTTTTAACTAATTTAAATGTTGTTTCTGCCATTTCCAGATGTTTTAATTCATTCTCAGCTTTATAGGTCATTCATAGATCAAATTTCAGGTCATTTCCAGATTTTCCAGACAAATGACAAGTTTTCTAACTAATTTTCAGGTTTTCCCGATCACTTCTATATTTTAAAGGTCATTTCCAGGTTGTCCATGCAGCATCCAGGTCATTTGCGCGTATTCCAGGTTTTACGGAAATTAGCGGGTTTACATCAATTTTTCAGCTAATAATTAATTCGTGTTTTTCGCAGAAAATTATTCTTCTGGATTGAAAATCAATCTGTTTTATTGTAAAATCAATTATATGAATGAAAATTTCCTGTTTTTTTTACCTTAAAATGATTTCAAATTAATTAAGTTGTTAATTGGTTCAAATTAAAAAAAAAATGTTGTAGCAAACTCATTAATTTTGTTGAAAATGAATTACTTTGCTCAAAGTTAATTTTTTACAGGAATTCAAACTATGTGGTTTACAGATTCTTTAGTTCTTTTCAAGGTCATTTTTACGTTTTACGGACAATTGGCAGGTTTTTTATGTAATTTTCAGATTCTTCAGATAATTTCCAGGTTTTTTATGTCATTTCCAGGTCTCCAGGTAATTTATAGGATATTTTTAGGGTTTTCAGCCAATTTATACGCAATTTATAGTTAAGTAACTACCAGGTTTTCTGAAACATTTTTAGGTTTTTATGATATATTCCACTTTTTCAGGCCATTTCCAAAGTCATTTTCAAGATTTCCATGCCATTTCCAAAATGTCACAATAATACAGCTTTTCTTTATTATTCAGCTATTTGGTTTAAGATTTATGATTTTTTTGAGATTTTTCTTTGTTTGAAAATTAGTTTCTGTAATTGAAAATTTAACTGCTTTCATAAAAAACTAACTGTTGTCGAAGAAAATTTTTGTTTTTTTTTGTTTGGCTTGAAAATACAACATTTAGATGAATTTTTCTTTTTTATTAGCTGGAAAATCTTCCTGGGCTGAAAATTTAACTATTTTTTTGTAATTTTTCAAATTAAAAATGAAGATAATCCTTTTTTGGTTGAAGATTTGTATTTCTTAATTGAAAATTCACCTTCTTTGGTAGAAAATTTGTCATTTTTGGTTGAAAATTCATTTCTTTGGTTCCGAATGTAACCCTTTTATTACAAAATCGTCTTTTTTTCTTTTGAAAATTTAACTATTTTATTCTCGGTTAAAAATGAATCTTCTTAATTGAAAATTTTTTCTTAGGCTGAAAATGCCTTTGTTTAGTTGAACATTTAACACATTTGTTTAAAAAACACTTTTATAAACTGAAAATTTACCTACTGCATTTTGGATTTAAAAGTTATTCTTTTTGGTTAATAATTAAACCATTTAGATTGAACTTTCTACTGTTTCAACTATTTGGATCAAAATAAATTCCTTTAAATCATATTAGTTGAAAATTTATTTTTTTATCAAAAATTTAACTATTATGCTGAAGATTTCTTTTTCATTAGTTGAAAATTAATTTATTTGTTTTTTTTTAGGAATTTGCTTTGCCATAAAATTTGCTTGAAAATTCAAAATTTTAAATGAAAATTGATATTTTTTATTTAAAATTTTGTCTAGAAACCAAAAAGATTATTGTTAAAGTAAAAATCCTAATTTTTATATGCATAAAAAATGAATTTTGAACTGCGAAGATACATTTTATACCAAAAATCAATTAATTACATTTTCAATTGAAAAATTCAATTTTCAAAAAACAAAAAAACAGATTTTCAAAAAAAAAGTTAGTGTTCTCCAATGTAGTAGAGCCAAAAATCATCACCGCCAGTCCCGCTCGACCGTGTGATTCCGTCTTCCGCCCGGCTCTACAATTTTTATAATAATTATAGAAAGAGAATCAATTAAAATTTTTACAATGTCTTGCACTAATTTTGAAGAGAAGATTTTAAGATTCTTTTTGTGTGACTTTCAAATTCTTTGCCTTATTTTTCTATATTTTGATAATAGTTGAAGCTGATTAACGAGAATTGGAAAAAGTAAACAATTATACTGGCCTTTCTAACTCACTAGCTCAGTCTATATTTATCAAAAATACTTCAGAAAGGGGCTATTTGACTTCTAATTTGATAAGCTTTCCAACTACAGTGAAACACTTCAATTGCCCTCCCTTCTACAGCCATTCCGAGAATTGAAGCTGCGCTGTAGATGGGTATAACAGGAACTGCGCGGGGGCCGAGGGGTCTGCGGTTGTCACTCAGGCGAGCAGTCAAGCGTGAACAAAGAACAGCGGAGCGGGCTACAATGAGTTAATTCACACTCAAGGTCAGCCCCGAAATAGGCAGTATAACAGAGTTTCACTGTACATTTTTTATTATTATTGATAATATCTTTTTTCTATCAATTCGCCGAAAAGTAAGTGCAAGTTTCCAATTTTAGGTGTCCCCATTCTCCTGGACGGTACCGTATGAAACACATAAAGTCCAGGTGTTTACTATGTAAATAAACCTGCAATTTATATATTTTCACGCAATATCAAATTATCTAATCAAAATATTTCAGTGGGGTGACGGTCCAGTCCTGTCCATTCAGAAGTTCGCGGTGAAGGTAACAGGTTCAGGTGAAGATTAGCATAA
>NC_046657.1:47846044-47891698 GCF_010883055.1 Belonocnema kinseyi
GTATGAAACACTTGTCATCCAGAGGTTCCTGTGTAAATAAACCTGCAATCTGTACATTTTTACGCAGCATCAAATTATCTAATCAAAATATTTCAGTGGGGTTACGGTCCAGTCCCGTCCATTCAGAAGTTCGCGGTGAAGGTAACAGGTTCAGGTTAGGATTAGCATAATCGTAAAGCATGCAGACCCGATGAATTATTTATCCGTTGGAGGAGAAAAACAAAATCAAGAGAAAGAGCGACAGAAAGAGAGAGAGAGAGAGAGAGAGAGAAACAAATGTATGCCAAGCATTATAAAGTGAGCAGTCCTTTTCTCAGGATCCTCTTCCGGAGAGGAGCAAGCCTGGACACCAGAATTTGCATATTACGTCTGCCCTGACGCTTCGGGTAGCCATCCCCGCGGTGCATTGCATTAATTTCGGATCCTGCGACACCAGCAGTGACCTTGAACCTCACCACCCCGTCCAAGCATCTAATTATCACCCGAGGAAGAAAAACATTAGCATGAGATCGCGTGCCACTTGGCTTCTGGTATTAGTCTCATCCTTGTTCCTATAGCAGGTTGGCTTCACTTAGCAGGTCACTCCTTTTTTTCAATGGAATACATTAGTTTTTTTCGGAAGTACTTTGTCCTCGGAATTTTAATCTCCTTCTTTAATAAAACAAACAGTACGGGTAGACTGCGATTCGAGAATATGCTAAAAGCTCCAAGGGGCGCAAGGTGGACAATTTTTTTATTAAGTAGTGCAAATCGCCTCCTCCTCTTCTTTTACCACTCATATTATCTCGTCTTCTCTTGAGCCTCGCCTCGTCTCGAATCTTGCCTTGTCTCAAATCATGCCTCGTCTCGAATTCTGTCTCGAGTCTTGTCTCAAATCTTTTCTTAAATATCATATGGAATTTAGCATCAAAACTTGTCTCGACTATCTTCTGGATTTCTGACTTGTAACTTCTGTCGACTCAAATCTCGAATTTCACATTGAAGTTTATCTTGACTCCAGTCTCGAATTTCGTCCTGAAGGTTATTTCAAATCTTGAATTTGGTCTTGTAGCTAATCTCGTTTCGAGTTTTGAATTTCGTCTTGAAGCTTATCTCGAATATTGACTCGAGTCACATCAAAAATGTACGTCGGAGACTTCCTACAACAACTGAATTCCTTAACAATTTTAACATCTCTTAAGAATTCCGTAGGAATATTTTGGATGTAAAGTATCCTAAAGATCCCATATTTTAATTCTTTTTAAATATTTTCAAATCCTTTGAAAATGTGTAAGCTCTTGAAACGTCCTTGGAGTTTTATAAAAATACCTTTGAATTTTTTATTCTGATATTTTACATTTGTAATTTCTTTAATTTGGAATATTGATGACCCAAAATTATTTTTTCTTTTTCAATTTGAAAGTTTTAGAGTTGAAAACTCTTGAATTGATTTTCCATATAATTCAGACTTAAGAATTTCAATATATTTAGCTTTAAAATTGAAGAATCTTTGATTACAAATCTTAAAGTTTAAAGAATCTTCCATTTTCAATTGAAAAATGTCCAATTGCAATTATTAAATTTTAAGAATCCTTAATTTCAAATCCTCAAAATGAAACAATCTTTTATTGAAAATCCTAAAGTTTGAAGAATTTTCGTTTAAAAATATTTAAATTGAAAAGACTTCAATGGCAAATCTTAAAAATTAAGGAATTTTTTTATTGTTAATCATCAAACTTGAAATTGAAGAAAAATTTCAAAATAACCGACTTATAAAACAAAAATCTTGGAAATTAAATAATTTTCAAAGTTACATTTTCTAAATTCAAGCAGTTTTCATTGTAATTCTTTAAAATTATAGAACCTTGAGTTGTAAATCTTACATGTTTCTGAATAAAAAATAAGCAAGTTTTAAGTTTTCTAATTGAAAATTATGTCATTCTATGAAACAGAAATTAAGTTTTTTTTTTTAATGTAGAAGCCTTAGCATTAAAAACTTTTGACTTGATCTTCAAGATAGTTGAAATTTGAGAATTTTAATTTATATATCTTCAAAATTAATAACTCCTAATTTGCAAATCTTAAATCTGTACAATCTTTATTTGTAAATCTTAAAAATAGAAGAACCTTCAATTTATAATTTTCAAAATTAAAGAATGTTCAATTACAAATATTGATAAAAAAGAGAATTAAATTTCAAATCTTAAAAAGTCAGAACTTTTCCTTAGTAAATCATAAAAATTAAAATATTTTACAAAAGAACATTCAAAATTACATACTTTTAAAGCGAAAGTTTTGAAAATGGACTATTTCCTAATTGTACATTTTCAACATTTAAAAATGTACAATTGTATATCTTTAAAATTGTAGAGCTATATATTGTGAATCATATACGAATTAGAATTTCAAATTTGTAAAGTTTTGATTTAAAAAATTAAAATTTTTGTAATTCTGATGATGAAATTTTAAACTTTTTAATTTGGAAGAAATAAAATTAACAAGTCTAGACTTTGGATCTTCAATATCATCCAAACTTAAGAATTTTTAATTTATACGTTTTATAATTAACGAATGTTTAATTGCAAGTATTAAAATTTAAAGAATTTTTAATTGAAAATATTAAAATTGAAGAATCTTTAATTGCAATTCTTCAAAATTAAAGAATCTTTGATTGGAAATCCTAAAAATTAAAGAATCTTCAATTGCAAATCTTAAAAATCAAATAATTTTCAATTCCACATTTTCAAAATTCAAGAATTTTTAACTGTAACCTTTTCAAATTGTAGAAATTTAAATTGTAGATCTTGAAAGTATTAGGATTAAAGATTGTGCAAGTTTGGTGTTTTTCAATAGAAAATTCTTTACTTCTGATTATCAAAATTCAAAATTTTTTAATCTGGAAGATTTAGCATTGAAAACTCTTTAATTATGTTTCTAATATCGCCCAAACTAAAGAATTTGAATTGATAAATCTTTAAAATTCTATATTCTTCAATTGAAAATCATAAAATTTGAAGAATCTTCTATAACAAATCTTGAAAATTGGAATATTTAGAGTCAGAATTAAAGAATTGAGGAATCTTTAATGGGTCATTGTTGGAAACGAAAACATCAGAAAGACTCAGAAAGCCAGAATCACGCAGAAGCACATTTCTTTTAGATTAAAGAAACCATTTCTTTAACATATTTTTTTCATTCACTAAAAATAATTTGAAAATGAAAAAAAAATTTTAATTCCATTTTTTGTCAACCAATTTGTGTGTACCAAATAATTTTGTTTTAATCCAAGAATCCTTATTTTGTCTGAAAGGCAATTAATATTTTTCTTTCATTCGAAGAACATTTATTTAATTTTCTAAAATACGTAAATTATTTCGAAAAATTTTATATCTTTTGAAGTCCCTGAAAATTTCTGAAAACTCTTGGAACCATTCTAAAATCATCCAAAGCTTTTGGAATCCCTTGAGATCTTTAATGTTCTGTCCTGATTAAAGTTTACTGTACAGAAGGATGAAATAGGAAAAATAATTGATCGAATACTTTTCCATCAATTATTCTAAAAATATTATTTTCATTAAAATTCTTTTCATTCCTTATAAAATTGTCAGCGAAAATACACGCTTTTTTCCATAAAAATATTTATCGAAATTAGATCATTCCCAAGAAGAATAAACTTTTATTGGATGATATTCACCTCAAAATTTTTCCGCTTGGAAAGAAAAATTCTTGTACAATTTTTTCAAAATCTTTTAATTCAAATAATTACGTTTCTTCTGATTGACCTAGCTTTGGAACTAAAGCTCAAAAAAATTTCAAACTTGCTTTGAATTCGAGTTCGTTTATAGTTTCAGGAGTTAGGCGAACTTGAATACGCAAAGTGTTTATCCCAATTCGAACTGGCTGATTCAGCAAATGATTTTTTCGCTCTATTGTGTTGAAGAATTTTTTTTAGATTTGAATTGCTCAAATTCAGTATGTGGACACGTGCGCTAGCCACGCGAGTGTCCACATTCCAGAGAATCTGAGCTCGGAGCTCTAACCGTTAACGCACACAACTTACGCCCTCTTGGACAATTTATTAGATAGCTTCGGATAAATGCCAATACCAATAAGACTTAACCTTACCCGAGAGAAAGAAAGCGATAAGAAAAGGCCACCTCGCTCTTTCCGGGTTTAGACTTAAATCTTCAACCCAGCCTCAGAGGACAATGATCTCTCTTACACGTGGAGACATCTTGACATCGGTCTGACCCAAAACGAACTCTTTCGATACCAGTACCCATTAACCTAAAATTTTGTAAAAAAAAGTTGTCTTAAATCACGATCAAGAGAGTAGATTAAGAATGGGAATTGGGTGCAACTTGCGAGTCCCTGGAGACGCTGGGGTTTCCGAAAGTATCACTTCCTTGGATTCTTTTGAGAAGAGGCCAGTCAGTGGAAGATATTTGATTCCCTTTCAGACCTGATCATTCCATTTTTGAAAGAGACAGAATCCGTTTCCACAATAAGATTCCAAGATCAAAATATGACCTGGAAACAATTTTTGACTTCACGGTCAATTCCTAACTTCATCTTTTGATTATGGTTCTAAATGATTTCTAATTCTTCTCGTGGAACCAATATCATAATTCTGATTATAAACTTTTAATGTTGATCCGACATCACATTTTTTAGTTAGAACCTGATTCTAGCGCCATAAATTCATTTTTGAGTTGAGACTTGATTGTAGAACGATCAGCCAACATCGAAATTTTAAGTTGAAATCTGATTGTAGATCCAGCATCAGATTTTTAAGATGGAATCTAATTGCAGCGTCTCCAGGATTAAGGTATTGGATTTGGAATATAATGCTGGAGCTTGGATCATGACAATAAGATTCTGAAATCAGAATATAATGTTGGATCCTAAATCAGATTCTTACTTTAAAATCTGATGTTGAATCCACAACAATAAGAGTTTGGAGTCTAGAATCTGATTTTGGCTTCGCGATCAATATCATACTTAATGTTCTGATCATGGGTCTGATTCCCAATTCTCCTTCTTGATTCAATATCATAATTCGGATTCTAAACTTATAATGCTGATTCAGCATTTCATTTTTAAATCAAAATCTTATTGTAGATGTATAGCTATAATCTGAATCCTGGTCATATTTTGATTATGGGTTCAACTGATTCCTAATTCTTTCTAAGTCAGAATTTAATGTTGGTTCCACAATCAGATTTGAATTTGAAAATCTGATGTTGAATCCACCACAATAAGGGTTTGAATTGAAAATCTGCTTTTGACTTCGCGATCATATTCAGTTTTCATATTCGGATAATAGTTGCTGCTGAATTAAAATTTTTATTTTTATCTGGTATCATAATAATAGCTTGGAATCCAGAATTCAATTCTGAATAAAAATTCTCAAAGTTTAAAATTTCTAAGATCAAAGATCGAAATATAGTGCATTTGCATTAAAGTAGTTGAATTTATAACAAAAAAAAATTAAATTCTCTACAAAAAATTTAAGGTTCCAAGCTAAAAGGTCATCAACTGGATAAATAATTTTTAATTAAACCAGACTAGGTTTAAGCCCAATAGTGGAACTATCATTAAAAAATTCTTAATTTAACTAAACATGTGCATCAATAACCAAATAGTTATATACTTATTTTCGACGAATAAAGATGAATTTTCAATCCGAAAGGACAAATTTTCAACCAAATAGTTGAATGTTCTAGCCAAAGAGACGAATTTTTAACTAACTAGTTTAGTTTGAAAAACGGTCTTACTCTACTAAAAAGAATAATTTTCTAGGAAAAGAGAAGAAATTTTATATGGTCTCGAATCCCTTCGAGCATCTCGTCTCGAACTCTGTCTCGATCTTTCCTCGAATCTTGTCTTGAATCTCGTCTGGTATCTCGTCTCGAATTTCGTCTTGATTGGAATTTTTATATGAAAAAATATAATAGTTGAAATTTCAGATAAAAAATTATTTAGTACGAAAAAATAAATGTTCAACGAAGTTGTTAAATTTTCAATCACAGAGGCGAATTTTTCTGAAAGAGAGGTATATTTCTAACAAAAAAGGTTAATTTCTTACCAAGAAAAGAACAATTTTCATATTGTCTCGAATCTTGTTTCAAATATTGTCTCGAGGATAATCTCGAGTCTTATCTCGATCTTGCCTCGGAGACGCAAGTCTTGTTTGAAGTCCTACCACGAATCTCTTCCCGAATGTTTTCTCGAATTGAGCCTCGACTCAAACCTCGTCTCAAATCTTGTCTTAAGTCGAGCATGGAATCCCGTATCGATTTTCCTTTTAATTTGCATTTTTATGTAAAAATGAAAGATTTGCATTTTTAGATGAAAAAATATTTTTTATAAATAAAATTAATTCTTAATAAATTAGTTAAATTTCCAATCAAACAATGTAACATTGAAAAAAATGAAGTTTTTAGAAAAATAGTTCCACTTTTAATTAAATGGATAAATTTGCAACTAATAAAGATATATTTTTTAGTAAAATTGTTAAATTTTTAACAATTTTGAGCCAAAATAATTAATTTAAAACTTATTGACGATAAAATTTTAACCAAGAATAAAATTCTGAAATTTTCAGGTAAAAAGTTTTGTGTTGACAAAAAAAAAATGCATATTCCGAGAGAACCTAATTTCTCAATTAAAACAGTAAATAGTTGAAAAAATCTAATTTTGTAAAAAAGTGTTTCCTATCTTACTAAACAGTTCAATTTTAAGATAAAAAATAATTTTGAACAATAAAAAAAATTTTCAAGAAAGCAGTTTAACTTTCTCTCAGGGAGATTTTTACCAAGATTACGTTTTTACTAAAAAAGAAGAATTTTCAAAAAAATACGTGAATTTTCTCCCTAATTGTTAAATATTAAAAATGATAAATTAAAAAAAAATCCAATCACAAAAATAAAAATAATGTCAACAATATTTCCATATTCAACGGAATAGTAGAATTTTTAACTAAGCAATGTAAATCTGTAACCAAAAAGTTAATGAATTTAATAATGATATTACAATAATTTAATAACTCTGGAAAAAAGGAAACAAGATGGGAATCGAGGAAAGAGTGCGAAGTCTAAAATATGAAAGTTATATTGAAACTTATTAATTTATTATGGAACTCTACCACAGCAGAGCCATCTTTTGCAAAATTTAGTTTTGTTCAAATTTATAATTTAGCAAACATACTAAATGTTATCTAAGTAATATTTCTGCTACTGACCCGCCCCCCTCCAGCCCTTTGATCAATCTCCATCAAATCGGTAAAGTTTATGAACACCCTAGTAAAGACACCTTGCCTGCAGACACCTTGTCCCTGAAGACACCGGGGTCATCGAAAGTCCCACTTCCTTGGATTCCTTTGAGAAGAGGCCAGTCAATAGAAGATACTTGATTCCCTCCCAGATTTGATCATTCCATTTCTCGAATAGACCCCCGATCCCATTGCAACCCTTGTTCAAGGATTTTTTTCCCGACACCAGGACAACAGGTAGAGCAGGTAGGCCTGACCCTCCTTGCACTTAACACCAAGCCCTTGTCCAAAGAGAGAAGGAGACGGAAACACAAGGGTGAGGAAGACAAACACCGAAGAGAGAAAGGGCGAAATTTTGAAGAGTGAAAAAGTGAAAAAAAGGGGAAGATGAAAAAAAGGGGGAGATGAAAAAAGGGGGGAGATGAAATTGCCGGGAGACAAGGGAGACTGGTAAGGACCACTGCTAGGGACCTAGGGTTTTGCCACCTATAAGGCAGGCGAGTTAATGCGTTTCTTTTATTATGCAATATTCGAAGGAGCCTGATCTGACCCGCAGCCCGGAACCGTTTAGGGAAATTTCTCACTGTTATTCAAAATAGGGTCCAACTGAAAGAGGCGCGCATCCGCCATCGGTGCGTGCGCGAGGTTCAACGTGCCCTCGAATATGCAGATCGATCGTTCTTCCTCGATCAGTGAATGCCAAAAGAAAAAAACCCCTTTTCTATCCACTTATTATCGCGCAACGGTTTTTTGCCCTGAGCGTTTTTTTCACAACGAGGAGAGCAAAGTGAAAAAGGACACGGTTTGCAAACTTGTAAAGGGGGTGATGAAAGTCGTTTCTCAAGTTTGGTTAGCCTTCATGCATTTATGCAGGAGCGATTTTCATAATTGAAACAAACATATTTAGTATTCTTGGTCAGATTTTAAGTCCACTATTATATCTTAACTTCAAAATCTGATGTCCAGAGGCCAGTTTTGGCTACAGAATGAATGCCCGTCCATTATCATAATTCTATTCCTTAAACTCTTATTGTAAATCTAACATCAAATTTTGAAGTTTGTGTCTAAAGTTCAGAGTCAGCACAACATTTTTTAAGTAAATTTTGAATGTGGGCCCTATAGAATTAGGATTTAGAATTTAGAATAGAACACACGATTTAAAATAAGAACTTATTTTTGACTTTACACTAATTGTTAATTGAACACCACATTTGCAACTTATAATCTGATTGTGAAACATCGAGTATCAAGATTTTGGAATACAACGCTGGATTCCAAATAATTTTTTTGTATCAGAATCTAATTTTGGCTCCACAATCAGATTCTGACTTCCAAATTTGATTTCGGACCCACATATAAGAGTTTAGAACTTAGAGCTTACTTTTAGCAAATCGTTCCTTCTTCCTCGATCAACGAATGTCGAAAGGAAAAATAATACCTTTTCTATCCACTCATTATGGTGCAACTGTTTTTTAGCTGGCCATTTTTTATCAACGAGGAGAGCAAAGCAAAAAGGAACACTGTTTACTTTTCAAGGGAGATATGAAAGTCGTTTCTCAAGTTTGGTGATCATAGATTCATTTATGCAGACGCGATTTTCATAATTGAAACAAACAAATTTAGCATACTATCTAAAGAAAGGAATGAATCAAATAGTATAGAGGTTTAAAAAAAAAGTTTCGTGTTTTATAAAATGGATTTAGGTCAGTCGTATTTAAACTCAGAAAAAACTGGGGATTCAATAAGGATGCAACTCAAGTACAAGTTAGAGTCCTATTTTAAATCAACAAATATTATATAAATATTAATAGAAAATAAATATTATAATATTGAATCAATTGAATAAAAGAATTTCCTAATTTCTTTAAGAAACCTAATATTGATGTTATATTGCAAGGGTATATTATATAATTTCAAAAAGTACCGCACTTTTTGGTACATGCGCAGTTGAAAAAACCTTAAAATTATTAAAGTCGATTGAATAATCTTTATTTTTTAAACTACCCTCAGTTATTTTAAATTCCTTGAAATATTTTGATATCCTTAAAAATCTGCTTATTCTCTTTAACATTCCTCGGTGTTTGAAAAAAAACATAAAATGTTTAAAATCCTTGAAAATCCCTTCAGTTTATTGAAATCTGTTAACAAATTTTGAAATTTAAAATATCCTAAAACATTTCAGATTCTGTGGGATATATTGATATCCCTTGAAATCTCTTAGTTTCTCTAATAAATTTTTCCAAGTGCAATATCCTGTAGAAAACATTTATCAGTGTGGGTTCCCTTTCAGCAAAAGAGGTTACTTTCTGTTGCAACTCTGTTGCAGCACAAATTTGTTATAATAGAAACTCCAATTATTTCTGTGGAAACCGAGATTTGAACTTCAAAATCTCATGTTGTTCTACAAATTCTTATTGAGGATCCAATATCATAATTCTGGCTCTAAAGTCTTGACCTGAATCCAACATCCTGATTCTGATTCCAAAATCTTAACTTAGGTCCAAAATCATATTGTCATGTTTAAATCTGATTCTAGAACCAACAGTACATTCTCCAGTTATAATCTTAATGTGGAACTTTAAGCATTGAGTTTTTGAATTTATAATTTGATGCTAGATCTAAAATAAGAGTTTGAGCATACAATCTAATGATAGCTCAACAATCAGATTCTAATTTCAAAATGTGATGTTTGATTCATGTTTAGGATTTGAAGCCCGAATCGTGTTTTTGCATCCGAAACTGCATTTTACAAAGGAAAGATGAAAGGGATTTAAATTTAGAAGTTGAATCGACAATCAAATTCATTCCTAAAAATGTAATGTTGGATTAGCATATACAGTTTCGAGTTGGAATTGTGTTGCTGGATCCACAACAAGATTTTTCAAAGCATAGTCAAAACGTGATGTTAAATCTACATTTAGAGTTTGAAGTCGGGATTATGTTTCTGTGTCCTCAACAAGACTTTACAAAGGAAAGACAAAATTGTATAATCAAATTCTGTTTCTAATCATTAAATCTTCATTTATTAAATTGGATCACCAAAACAAAAAAGTTTTGCAATGAAGCTATGAATCCCATCTTGATTGGGATGGTTTAAACCTAAACCTTCTTAGGGTTGATTGAAGCTGAAGATAGTGAATCTAGCTTTGAGTATGATTCAAAAAAAATTTCAACTTTAAAATCCGATTTTGGATCCACAAGTAGATTTGAATTTCAAAATCTGATGTTGGATTCACAATAAAAAGTTTGATGTTTAACTATGGATCCTACTAATACAAACTCTTATTGTGGATCCAATGTCATGATTCGGACCCTAAAATCTTAATTCACACTAATCATCACATTTTCTAGTCAAAATCTGATTGTGGAACCAAGATCACAATTGGAACTTATCTTCTGATTGTTAAACCAATTGTGTCCAATTCGTACAACAAAAATCAAAATCGTTTGCGATGAAGCTTGATTGAAACCTTTCAAACTGAAAAATCCCAATTTGGAAGGCATCTATAATCGAAATTCTTAAACTAGAAACACATCCTTTGAAACCTAGAGCTTACTAGCCTCGACTGAAGCTGCAGATAGTAAAACTAGATTTGATTCTCATTTAAATAGAAGATTTTAAATTCAGAATCCGAATCTGGATCGACATCCAGATTTGAACTTCAAAATTTAATATTGGATCCACCACACCAGGTTTGCTGATCATAGATCCTTCTAAATTCAAATTTTTGTTATGTATCCGATGTAATAATTCGAACCAGTATCAAGGTCTTATTCCTTAAATATTCACATACTAAGTTGGACGACAAAAATAAAAAGCTTTTGCAATAAAGCTATGGATCCCCTCATGATTGGAACCTTTCAAACTAAAAACCCCTCAATTTGAAAGGCTCTCGACATTTTGAAACTGGAAACATATCCAAATTTGAAACCCGCCAAAAAGGAAGGAAACAGAGCCTTTGAAAAATCCTCGTTGAACAACCGTCTCTAGACCTTTCTAGGGTTGATTGAAGCTGCAGATAGTAAATCTCTATGCCGCAATGTGTCTCTTTAAAAATATTTGACTTTGAAAAGAGATTTGAATAAATTTGATAGATGCAACGGGCGTCAGAGTACACCTGGGACGTGCCTGAGAAGCCTAGTTGAATGCCAGAAAGGTGTTCGAAAATCTGGGCGTTTCCGCTTCTTCCACCGGGCCAATGAAATTAATCGACGAGAGGTGGTTTTCATCATGTAATACCAAACTTGGAACTCACCCTCATTGCGAATCAGAATCCTCGTTGACGTAACACGCGCAAGCAAAGTAAATTGTAGGGATGGGCAATTCTCGAAAAAGTAATTTGATTATCAAAAATTGAGTCCCAAAATTGATGATTTGATTTTTTCAGATAAGTGATTCGGAATAATGGACTCTTGTACTAGATTTTAAAAATTATACTTATTTTGAATCCAAAATAGGTTGATGTCATCATCGATAGATATTATTAAATTTCTTAAACTTTAGATACTTATTTGTTTAGTAGAGAAAATATAGATTGTCAGAGAGTTAACTTCATTTTTTTTCTTTTTGAAAATTAGAGAAAGGGAAGAGTTAATGAAAAATTAGAAAAATTAAAAAAAAATTTCTGTTATCATTTATATTTTTTGCACCATTTCCCTAACACTTTGGCTACCAATTCATTTTTTTTAATCAGAGGAAAGAAGAACTAATGAATAATGAGAGAAATAAGAAAAAGCAGATTCTTTTATTATTCTTTTTTATTGCACAATTTTCTTAAAACTTTGGCTGCCTGTTTCTTTAGCAGGAAAAATATAGATTGCCAAAAATGACACTTCAAAATTTTGTTTTGTTAGAAAAATTAAGGACAAATAACAAAATTTTTTTTCCTTTTTTGCAGGATTTATTTAAGACTTTAGCTACTAATTTTTTTATTTAAGAAAATATAGATTGTTAAAGATTGAAATTTAATTTTTTTAATCAGAGAAAAAAATCAATAAAGAATGAGATAATTAAAAAGAATAAATCAATTTTAATATAATTTTTTTTCACGATTTTCTTAAAACTTTGGTTAACTGTTTTTTTATTACAGAAAATATAGATTGTAAATGAGTTAACTTCAATTTTCTTGAGTTAGAAAAAAGAAAAATTAATGAAGAATGAAAGAAACTAAAAAGAATTTCTGTTATCATTTTTTTTGCACGATTTTCCTAAGACTTTTTCTGCTTGTTTCTATAGTAGGGAAAATATAGATAACTATAGATTTCGCTTCAAAATTTCTCTTTGTTCAAGTTAAAGAAAAAAGAATTAATGAAAAATGATTGAATTTTTTTCTTTTTGCAGGATTTATTTAACATTTTAGCTATTTATTTTTTTATTTGAAAAAATACAGACTGTCAAAGAGTTAACTTTAATTCTTTTTTTTTATAATTAAAGCGAAGGAGGAATAACGAAGAATGAGAGAAATTTAAAAAGAATCAGAATTTTTTCATCATTCTTCTTTTCATGATTTTCTCGAAGCTTTGGCTGCTTGTTTCTTTAGGAGAAAAAATATAGATTTTAAAAGAGTTATAACTACAATTTTTTTTCATTAAAAAAAGAAGAATTAATGAAGAATAAGAGAAAATGAAAAAGAAAAATAAACAATTTTAGTCTCATTTTTTTGCACGATTTTCTTAAGACTTTGGCTGCTTGTTTGTTTAATGTACAAAATATAGATGGTTTAAGAGTACACTCAATTTCTTATTGAATAAAAGAAAAGAAAATTGATTGAAAAATGAGAGAAATTAAAAAAAAAAAGAACATTTATTTATCATTCTTTTTTTTGGGCACAATTTTCTTAAAAATTTTCTTAAAACAAAAATTTTCTGATTTTTTGCTTTGTAGAAAAAATATAAAGTATCAAAAAGTTAAATACAAATTTTTTTCATATAAGAAAAAAGAAGAATCAATAAAGAATGAAAAAAATTCGTTTTAATTCATATTTTCTGCACAATTTTCTTAATACTTTGACAATAAATTCATTTTTTTTTAATTAGAGAAAAAAAAACGAATGAAGAATGGCTGAAATGTAAAAAACAGATTGATTTATCATCCTTCATTTTTGCAACATTTTTTTTAAAGCGTTGGCTGCTTGTTTGTTAATTAGGGAAAATATAGATTGCCAAAGATTTCGCTTCAAACATTTTTTTTGTTCAAGTTAAAGAAAAGAAGAATTTATAAAAAAATAACAAAAAATGTATTTTCTTTTGGCAGGATTTATTTAAAACTTTAGTTACTTATTTTTTTAATTAAGAAAATATAGATTCTCAAAGCGTTATCTTTATTTTGTTTTGTTTTTAAAATTAGAGCAAACAAGAAATAATGAAGAATGAGAAAAATTTAAAAAAAAATTTTTATCATTCCATTTTTCTGGTATCATTTTTACAGGATTTTCTTAAGACTGGCTCCTGGTTTGTTTAGTAGAGAATTTAGACTGTGTGAGAGTTAATTAACAAATTTTTCTTTTTTCAAAATTTACAGAAAAAAAGAATGTATGAAGAGTTAGAGAAACAAAAGAAGTTTATTAATAGTTTTTTTTGACAATTTTCTTAAAATATTGGCTGCTTGTTTGTTTAGTAGAGAAAATATAGATTTCCAAAAGTTTCCCTTGCAATTTTAGTTTTTTAAACGAAAAGAAAAATAAATTGAAATTGAGAAAAATAAAAGAATTTTTTTTTACCTCAAATGTTTGCTCTTTTTTAAGTTTCCATTAAGAGTTTTATAATAATTATTAAAAATCAATAAAATATAAGTTTAAACAATTTACTATTACTTACAACTATATTTTTTCAAATAATGTAAGGAAAAATCCAGTTTTTTTCTTAAATTTCCAACTTTTAGTTAACTTTTCGATTTAAGTGATGTAATAATTAAACGAAGTTAAAAAATTTAATTATTTAAATTAATGACTGTTTCAAAAATTAATTATTTTTTACAGAGAATGATTGAATAATTAAGCGAAGTGCATAAAAATAATTGTTTAAATAATTTAGTATTATTTACAACTATATTTTTTGGACTCATACTAGAAATTTGCGTTTTAAAAATTAATTTATTACATTTTTTCAACTTTTCAGTTTTAGTAGGGTGATAATTATTGAAAGTTAAGAATGTATTTGTTTAAATAATTTAGTATTTTTACCACAATATTCTCTTAGAATAATGCTAGTAACTGGCAGTTTTATCTATAATTTCCATCTTTTCATCAAATTTTTACTGAAAATCACCTAATAATTAAACAAAGCATATAGAAGTAATTTTTTAAATAATTAATTATTCAAAAAAATTCACTATTATTTATTTAAATATTATCTTAGAAAAATGATAGAAACTTATTTTCGGAATTTCCAACTCTTTCTATACTTTTGAGTTTCAATAATGTGATAATTGATTAAAGTATACAGTACAGTATTTGTTTAAATATTTAATTATTAATTTGTAGTTATATTCTTTTAGAATCATGCTAGAAATTGTTAGATATTTTTCTGAAATTTTCAACCTTTTTAATTGTGAGAGGTAATTGTGAATCAACGTTGACAAAAATAATTGTATAAACAATTTACTATTTATAACTATATTCTTCTAAAGTAATGCTAAAGTAATGCTAAAGGAACTAGCAGTTTTTTCTAAAATTTTTAGTATTTTTCAACTTTTCACTTATATTGATTCAATAATTAATCAAAGTATTTAAAAATAATTGTTTAAATAATTTATTATTATTAAAAATTATATTCTCTTCGAAAAATACTCGCAATTTGCGGTCATTTCTGAAACTTAAAGCCTTTTTTAAATTTTCAGTTTGATTGAATAATTATTATAAGTTAACTCGCATTTAAACATTAATACAACATTTTAACAACTATATAATTTTAGAATATTGCTTAGAATTACCGTTTTTTTCTCAAATTTGCAACATTTTTTAACTTTTTAATCAGAGTGTAGTAATTATTGCTTAAAGATAGGAAAGTATTTGTTTAAACAATTGAATATAATTTATAATAAGATTGGCTTAGAAAAATACAAGAAACTGACGGTTTTTCCTAAAATTTCAAAACTGTTATCAACCTTCCAATTTGAGTGATGTATTAATCAAACAAAGTTGACATTCCTAATTTTTAAACAATCTAATATTATTTAATTATGTTAGAATAATCCTTGAAATAATCGGTTTTTTCTGTAGTTTCCAACTTTTCATCAAGCCTTCCTTTTTCGGTGAGCTAATAATCAATCAAAGTTTATCAAAATAATTGTTTAAACAATCTACTATTATTGATAACTATACTTGTTCAGAATAATGCAAGAAGCTTCTAATTTAATTCTGAAATTTCCATTTTCTTATCAATTTTTCAGATATAGTGAAGTAACAATAAATGCAAATAAACAATTATTTGTTTAAACAATAAATGCTTAAAATTTCATCTTTTCTTTTCAACAGAAATCCGTCTCAAAGTTTGTAGGTTTGGCAGAATCCCCCAATGTCAATTGCATTCAAAAGAAAAAATACCTCTCTGTTTTTTATTATCGATTCGAACAAATTTCGCGGCCCGGATCCATGAAAACAAAAACAAGCAAAAAATGGTGACCACCCTAACCCTCCTGGAAGGTAGAGGAAGGCAAAAGCAAAGGCAAGCACGTGCTGACTCGGCTCGGCTCGGGAAAGTGGCAAAGTGTTGCGAGGCCCGTATCGCTGCGGTGGTTAAATTCTGGATTCTGGTTAAATACATCCGGAGCCTCCGCTTTCGCGCACCCGATGCTCCTGAGTCGAAGGCGAGCCGAGGGGGAATTAGTGGTCTATTCAATTATTGTAATTTACTTCTCAAACACAAACAGAGCGGCACGCCGTTCCTGACTGGCTGGATACACAATTCTCCGGGTGGTGGGGGTGGGGGGGGGGGGTTTGGTTAAGCAGAGGCATACGTACGTGTAATGTGGTTTCAACTGAACACGCGCTCGAAACACGCTTACTTGTATGTTTGAGTCGCGAACTTGGATTTCATTTGTTTGCAGAAAGCGGGGTTGAATAAATCACGATGAATAGCCTTCGTTTAACCCAACTGATGAACGGATTATTAATTCTGACAGGATCAAAACAGAGAGCGGGATTGGTTAGTTATCAACACAGATAGGATTAGTTAGAAATAAAAAAATTTTGTATTAGAGCGCAAAAAAAGGTGTTTCTTTTGGACCATATTGAGCTTATTTGAATTTTTAACGGATTAGACTTTTTTATATTAACTATTTGTTTATAGTTAAATAGTCAAAAAAAATTGCAACTTTTTGGCAGTTTTGTAAGAAAATATAGTTATAAGCAATACCTAATTTTTTATGCATATAATGTATTAAATTGCGTTAATTATGGTCCAACTTTCAGGGAAAAGTTGACAAAAAGTTGGGAATTTCAGAATAATCGCAACTTTCTAGCATTAATCTAAAAGAATCTAGTTGTAAATAATAATGAATTGCTTAAATAGTTAACTTTTTGTATTTTGATCAATTTGTGCCTCACGCTAAGCAAAGAGTTGAAGAGTTTAAAATTTAGGAAAAAAAACGATAAATTCTACAATTAGGCTAGAAGAATATTGTTATAAATAATGATAAATTGTTTAAGAAAATATTTTGTTAGCTTACAATACTAATTACCTCACGCAATATAAACAGTTGACAAAAAGTTTGAAATTAAAAAAAAACCGCAACTTTGTAGCATTTCTCCAAGAGAAGATAGATATAAATAATGATAAATTGTTTTAATAAATATTCTGTCACTTCACATTAATTATTACCTCGCTGAATCTGAAAAGTGAACAAAAGATTGAAAATGTTAGAAAAGAATCCAACTTTTTAGTATCACTTTTAGAGAAGATAGTTATAAACAATATGAAGTCTTTCAAACAAATAATTTATCAACATGCATTAATTATGATTTTAAAATTAGTGAAAAGTGGACAAGAAGAAATGATAAAAAAACGACAATTTTCTAACATTCTTCTAAAAGAATATTGTTACACATCACACTGAAATTTATTTGAATATTTATTACTGTCTGCTTAAACTAATTATTACCTCATTCTAAGCCAGGAGTTGAAAAATAGTTAAAAATAGCATTAAAAACTGCTACCTTTTTTCACAAAAAACAAACATTTTTCTAGCATTATTCTTAGAGAAGTTTTTATAAATAATGTTAAATTGTTTGCACTATTATGGTTACTAACATAAGTTTAATTACTTATTACGTTAATTAAAAAAAAAGCTGAGAACAAATTTTAACTTTCGGAAAAAACTGCAACATTTGAGGATTAAGATAAAAGAACCTACATTAAAAGTAATAATAAATTATTTAAACAATTATGCTTTCTTAATTTCGTAACTGATTAATCTCACTCATACTTAAAAGTTGTCAAAAAGTGGAAAATGTAAGGAAATACGTCAATTTTCTAGCATTTTTATTGAATAATGTTGTTTACAAAAACAATACATTTGTTTAAATAAATGTTTTTGTTATAAATAATAATACATTGTTTAAACAAATGAATAGTTCTTTTGAACATCAATTAATAATTAGCTTACCCTGGCTATATAGTTGACCGAAATAAATAAATTTTATCAAAAGCCACGACTTTATACTATCATTCTAAAAGAATATAGTTATAAATAATAATAAATTGTTTTAACAAATATTTTTACGGAGTCCAATTAATTTTTACCACACCCTAAGTAAAACATTAAAAAGAAGTTACACAATTCAGAAAAAACGCAACTTTCTAGTTTTAATCTAATAGAATACCATTTTAGTTAATAATAAATTGTTTAAACAATCATTTTTACTCAATTAATTGAATAATACCCCACTTTCAGGAAAAAAGTAGGAAAAATTTTTTAATTTCAGAAAGAAAACCATAACTTTCTAGCGTTATTTTAAACGAATTTATTTATAGATAATATTGAATTGTTTAAACAATTATTTATGTTAAATTTAATGAATTTTTACTCTACCTAAGGTGGAGCGTTGAAAAGAGGTTATAAATTTTTTTAACCCAATTTTCTACCTTTATTCTTAAAGAATACAATTTTAATTATGAATAAATCGTTTAAACAATTATTTTTTAACATTTACTAATCATTGCCTTAATTTAAGAAAAACGTTAAATACAGTTTTTAAAATTAATAAAAAACCTTAAATTTATATTTTAAATTAATACGGTTATAATTACGTAAATTGTTTAAATAATTATTTTGGTTAGATATAAATATGTTATACCTCACTTTAAGTGAAAAGTTGGAAAAAATTTACAAATTCAAGAAAAAGACGCAACATTCTAACACTATCTGGAAAGAATATTGTTACAAAAAAATATATTTAAACAATCAAGGTTGTTAACTTTCATTATCTATTACAATACTCTTACTGGAAAGTTGACAAAAGTTACAAATTTGAGAAAAAACGCAACTTTTTAGCATTATTCCAAGAGAATACAGTTATAAGCAATACATTCCTTAAACAATTACATTAGTTTACTTTTTTTCATTATAAACCCACTCTAAGTAATAAGATAAAAAAATTGAAATTTGTCGGAAAAAAGTACAACTCTATTTTGAAAGAAAATTGCTATAAACAACAATAATTCTTTAAAAACTTTTTCCGAAATATTTTATTAACATTAAAAAGTAGCTAATATTTTATCTACTTAAAATAATTTTTATTGAAAAAAATGCAAAAAAATAATAATTCGGACTCAAAACTCCTAAAACCTAATTATTGATTTATAAGGGTTTTATGTTGGTAAAGGTATTTTTGTTGAAAAATTACACTAGAGTTTAGAATTGTGATCCAAATAATATATATTTTTAAATGAAAGTTAATTAAATTTCAGAGAGATTTGTGAGCCAATTTTTTAAATTTATTTTTTATTTAACAACATAGTTGATATTTTGTTAAAATAAAGAATCCTCATAGGTGAACAAGAATATTAAGTTATCCTTTTTTTCAAATTCAAAGCAATTGTTAACGTGATAAACAAATTAAGTAAAAAAATACATATTTTAGCCGTTTTTTCCAAAGATTTCATACACAATAACAGTTTTAAATTGTTTAAATAAATTCTCCATTGATAAATAAATAAATAGAAAATCGAAAAATAGGCTTTCACAAGTCTCTTTGAAATTTAATTCTCGAAAGATTTTTACAAAACTTTGCAATGATTTGCTTCTTGATAAATTGCCTTTAGCTTCTTGTCTTAGAAAATCATCTCTCAAAGAACAAGATCCAGGATTCAGTAAATAAAATATTTTCCACCGTTAGGAGTCGATAACAATTTATCAATGCCCATCACTCTTCTCTCTAACCTTCCACGTATTTTCTGTTTTACGCAATCGCATTTTTAAAGAACTCGTCTTCTGATGGAATAGCATGTTATTCATTCCAATTTCATGCGTCTCTGCTGTAAACGATTCCTTATAAAGTCGAGTTAAGAGGTCCGATCAATTTTTTTTCTTCACTCAAAGGAGGATCCTTTTTTATAATTAAAATTTCTCGTGTTTATTTCTCCTAAAAGGTAACCATCTCAGGTAAAAAAGCTACGTTTGGTTGTCCGTGTAATTGTTCTGATTGGATAATGATCACCTGAATCAATCAGGCAGTCACTGCTTGTTAGGCATACCCAACTATACACTCAGCTCTTTTTCTATCCGAGCTACTGTCATTACCAGAGAACAGGTTTGTCGTAATTCGTCAGCTTAGTTGCGACATTCGCAACGAAATATGTGGAACTTGTAGACAAGTTCAAGGAGAAAATATTTCATTTTGTTTAATCAAATTGTCTCATTAGTGTTGTGATTAAATAAAATTATTTTCCAATTATTTTTAATAAATAAGGTAAAAATCTATTGGTAGCTCATCAGCACGTTAGATAAATCTGTCGTATCTCCCTCTCCCCTATCACTTCCCCTCCTCTATCATTGTCCCTCTAGACTTCCTTACCAACCCCTCTTCCCAACTCCCCTTCCCTAATCTGCCATACCATCCCCTACTCTCCCTTCCTGAAACTTTTTCTATTTCTCATTAACTCCCTCTCTCCTTCTTTCTATCACTCCTCCACGTGCCTAATTAATTTTCTGTCTAGTCTTTCCCCTCCAATCTTCTTTTAATTCCACATCTCCTGATCCTCATCATTACCTCTCCGCATCTGAAGCGTCTTTTTTTCCTTTACATCCCTTTCTCTTCCTTCACTATCTATCCTCATAGTTCTTATCCTTATACTACTATCCCTTGCTTCCACCTCTCACTTAATCAGTTCGTACTTCGCATCCGCTCAGTTTCCATTTTCTCGTTTAACTTCTCCAGTCCCTACTTTTCAACCTCTCAACTCTCCTCACTTCTTCTTTTGACCCCTCACTTCCTATCTCCAAACTTATCTTCTTCTACTTCCTTCTCTTACTTCCTCAGTCCTTGATTCTCCTCTCCAACTCCCCTTTCAATAGGTTTCCTTCATCACTTCCTCTCCCCTACTTCTTTTTGCCAGTTTCATCCATTTGTGTGTTTATAAGAGTTAAGCAAAAGAAGAAATAAATCTGAAATTGACTGTAATATATAATATTCTTTTCGCTTCCCTATCACTATTTCTGTCTATTTGCTCACATTTCCCTTTTCCATTTTCACTATTTTGATTTCTTCCGTAAACTCTTCTATTTCCTCTGCTGACTTTCTGCTTTTCTTTGGATTTTCTTCCAGTACGTTTCCATTCGTCACCTAAATCTGTTTCTCCTCTTTCGCATGTTATTGCATTTGAAGTCTCTCGCTATGATAAGTTTTACTCCTTCCTTTTCTTTACTTAACTCCCTAACTCCTCTGTTTCCTTCTCTAGATACCTATTCATTTGTTCACTCTATTTTATTTATTTTTTAGACAGATTTTCGTAATTATCACAACTTTATATTGTCCCAAACTTTTCATAAACATGCCTTCTTTCTAATCCAGCCATATTCCAGTATCAAATCTTCCATTTTTAAATTATTTTATTTCATATATTTTTTTCTTTCCCAGCATCTATGAATTTCCGTTCCTTTCTCTTCTACTCTCTCGTCCTCTCAAATTTCACTTATTCTTCCCTCTCTATGTCTTAATCCAACTATATGCCTTCTATCATTATTTTCCTAGACTTATGCCACGTTCTATTTCCTTATTTCTTTCCTCTCGCGCTATTTTTCTTATCTTATTCTCATTCCTTTTTTCCCATATCCAATTCTTTATACCCTCCACATATCCATATAAAATCTTTTCTTGTCATCCTTTCCCTCTTATGTTCCCTATTCTTTAATTTCACCAGCGTGATTTGCTCTTCTCTTCTCCCTTTATTTTCTACACCTCTCACTTCCTCTATCTATACTTTTGCATTTATTCTCTTTAGTACTTCTTCCACTCCTTTCAGTTCCTTTCGCCTCTAATCTTAGACTTTTTATTACTATATGCCTTCTTTCCTCTCTATCACTTTCTCCTCTCTTTTCTTCACTTTATTTTTCTAAAAAATTCTTTATCCTAATTTTCGATCTAGAATAGAGGAAGGAGTAAAAAAGTTAACTAGAATCTTGAATTGTTAGAATATAGAAAACATTTCATGAAATTGTTAAAAGAAGTGAAAATTAAAATTGCGAGAGTAAGGAAAGAGAGAAGGTAAAAGGAAGAAAGAGAAAGCAATCCAGGGTGAAAAGAACAATAAAAAATGGAAAGGCAGCTGGTATAGTTGAAATCCTAAATGAAGTTTAAAATTTTTAGGCAAAGAAATTTTAGGAGTGGTGGTGGATATTGTGCAAGAGAAGATGAAGAGGAGATGGCTGGATATATGGAAGGAACGGATAATGGTACCATTTGTGAAAAAAGGAAAAGAGAGGAGATTAAAGATTGTACAGGAATGACATTAATACCATTATAAAAGATGTAAGTGACAATAGCGGATGATACAGTGATGTTAGTGGAGAAGGAAGAATATTAGAAAGTATATTAGAGAAAGGATTAAGAAATTGTCGGGAGTGCTAAAACAGGTAAAGGAAATAAGAGTAAGAGTGATTGAAAAAATTATGTATAAGATGGGCATTTGGGTTAGTGAAGAAATTCTACTCATGGTAAGAGAAGAGGGTGAAGGAGAGAAATTTAAAGCAAAAATTAGGGAGCGAATGAGATAGCAGTTAGCGATAAGGTGTTACAAAGAGACAGAAGAATGACGGCCGTTGAGTTAATAATAATTGTAAAAAGAAGGAATACAGGTGGGTGCTAGATACATAAAATAATCTACTGGTAGAAGGATACGAAAAGAAATTGCAGGGTATATGAAGAGATAGGAGAGACATGGGAGCAGACAGGTTATATGAGAACAAAGGAGGAGAGGTGAGGATGGCCAAATTATAATAAAATTTAAAGGGAAAAGTGACCGGGAGAGTAGAAGAAGGTTAAAAAAATTAGAGGAGTGCAAAAAGGCTTCTCAATAGTTTGAAACGCTACATTTTAACAAAAGAAAAAAATCCCCAATTTAAAATTGAACGATATTGAAATGTGACGCCAATGTTTTTCCCGCGATAGTCAGTTGGACCATCTCGACTTGTTCGTGCGTAGTTTTCAGTCTCTTGCGTATTGTACATAACTCGTAGAAGCTGTGAGTTGTGGGCAGACTGGTAGAAAAATCTGAGAAAGATAGAGGTATGGTTGCTGTATGTAAAAGAGGAAGAAATGAGTGAGAGAGGGGAAAATATAGAGATGTATTTAAAAGAGGAAGAGAGGGATTGAGAGAGAGAGAGAGGAAAATATAGAGAGAACTTGGAAAAGGAGAGAGAAAGAGTGAGAGAGACAGACAGAGAGCGAGGTTGAGGTTGAGGTAAGCAAGCTTTGAGCCACGCATGATACTCGACGCAACACACCTTCAAATGTGTGTACACCACGCAGAAGAGAGAACAGCCATTGCGTCGAAGATTCGTTTCAACTTCCAAGTATTCGTTATTTGTTTGCTCGACGCTTCTTGGACGGTTTTACTATTTTAGCGGTTCCTCTTCTGAGTCCTTTCTCTCAAGAGAGGAGGTTTCCAGGGTTATCGAGAGGGCTTTAAGTCAGAGGCAGAATAAGTTTCGAAATTTTGAAATCGACGAATTCATTCACGCATGTCAGAGATAGGGACAATTAAAAAAAAAGAATGGTGTGGGCAAGTGAGTAATAGGTATTAAGAGATTGGGAATAAGAATTTCTTCAGCGAGTATTTACATTTTTAAGGAAGAGATACATTTGTAGAAAAAAATAAAATATTATCATTTTTAATTAACAAATAAATTATTTCTCAACCAAAGAGAAAAAAATTCAACAAAATTGTTCGATTTTTAATTAAAAAGAGGATTTTTAATCCAAGAAGATTATTTTTTCTACCAAAGTACTCGAATTGTGAAGAAAATGATACATACATTTTCAAACAAACAATTTAACTTTTACACAAAAGACGTACATTTTAAACAAAAAATGCAATTGTTATATTTTTAAGTTGAAAAAATTTGATTATCAACCAAATAAATGTACAAATTTTCAAACTAAATAATTAAATTTTCAACTAAAATGATGAATCTGCATCCAAAAAAATAAGTGAGTAAAAAAGAGTTCATCATCCAACCACATAGTTGGAATATTACCCAGAAAGATACTTTTAAGCCAAGAAGATCTATTTTTAACCGACGTAGACGAATTTTGATAAAAATGCATGTAGTTTGAACAAGAGATATCAATTTCGAACCAACTAGGGAATATTTGAAACAGGCTCTTTCAGATATCTTCTCTCAAGGAGGAGGAGGAGGAGGAGGAGGAGGAGGAGGAGGAGGAGGAGGAAGAGAATGAGGAGGATGACAATGAGGAGGACAAGCAGGATGTGGAGCATGAGGAGGAGCAGCATGAGGAAGAGGAGAATGAGGAGGATGGGGAGGAGGAGGAATATTCTAGAGTTATCGAGAGGACCTTACGTCAGGCAGAATGAGTTTCGAAATTTTGAATTCGACAAATTTAATCATTCATACCAGAGATAGGGGCGAATTAAAAAAAATAATAACAATGACGTAAGAACTTGAAACATAGGAATTGGAGATTGGGAATTAGAGTGCGAGGTGCACTCTAATTCTCAATTCTTTTATACGTAAAAAAACGAATTTTCAACAAAGTAGATTAACTTTTTACTGACAACATTTGAATTTGCAATTAAAAAAGTTGAACCTAAATTTGAAAAAAATGCATTTTCAACAAAATTTGAATCAAAAAATTTAATTTCTAACTAAAAAGATCAAATTTAGCCCAACTTTGATATAAAAAATATGAAGTTAATTAATAAAATTTCAAACAAATTTAATTTTAAACTGAGAATGTTATCTTTACATTTTCAATAAATAATATATTTATTTTAGGCTAAAAAAATAAACGAATTATCAAAAAAATTATTAAATTTTCAATAAATAAGTACATTTTAAAATAAAGTTATTAACTTTTCTAAGAAGAAAATGCCTGTTAAACCAAAAAGTTTATCACGTAGTTAAATCTTTTACCAAGAATTTTAAATAAATTTCAATTTTAAACTAAAAATGAAATGGTTACATTTTCATTAAAAACTAATTATTCTCAATGAAAGAAATAACCGAATTTTCAAGAAAATAGATAAATTTTCAACTAAAATGATGAATTTTTAATAAAATATATAAATTTTTAATCTAAAAGTTGAATTATCAAGCAGGAAGATAAATTTTTAACTAAATTGTTAATCTTTATAATAAAATAAGTACATTTTCAACAAAAAATGGAATATTTATATTTTCAGTTAAAAATAAGTTAACTCTTAGCCAGAAATAAATGAATATTTAAGAAAATAGTTAAATATTTAACCAAACAGATGATTTTTCAACTGAAGTGATAAATCTTTAATAAAAAAAAATCATTTTTAACAAAAGAGTTTAACATTAAGGCAAATAGTGGAATTTTCAATTAAAAAGCTATATTTTCAGCCTAGTATTCTAATTTTTAACTAAAATAGATAAATTTGCACCCAAAATTCAAATATTTACCTTTTTCGTTAAAAAAAAATTATTTCTTATTCAAGAAAATTAAAAAAAATGGTTAAATTTTCAATCAAGCAGATGAATTTTTATCTAAAATTATGAATCTTTAATAAAAAGAAGAACATTTTCAACAAAAGAGTTCAGCTTTCAACCTAATACTTTTATTTTTAATGAGAAATATGATTTTTAATACAAGAAGGTTAATTTTCTACCAAAACAGACGGATTTAAAAAAATGCATGAATATTCAAACAAATGAATAATAGTTTTAAATAAAAGGCGTAAAATTTTGAACAAAAACTCCAATAGATACATTTTTTGTTAAAAAATTTATTCGCAACGAAAGAAGTAAACAAATTTTCAACAAGAGAGATGCATTTTTAAATAAAATAATAAATCTTCATAAAAAAAAGAAATCGGCATCCAACCAAATAGTTAAATTATGAACCAAAAGCATAATTTTTTACCAAGAAGATTTAATTTTCAGCAAAGTAGACATATTTTAATAAAAATGCATGAGTTTTAAACAAAAGATATACATTTTGAACCAAATAGTTGAATTTTTAAATAAAAAGGATCAATTTTCAACCAAAGGGTTCAATTTTTAACTAAAAATATACCAATTAACAAAAAATGATACACGTGGATTTTCAGTTAAAAATAAATTAATCTTGTACCAAAAATGAAAAAATTGTTTAATAAAATATTTGACTTTTCAACCAAGTTCTCAACCAAACAATAAAAATTGTAACCAAACGAGATTCAGTCCCAACCAGAAATATAATAATGGACTTTTCAACCAAAAAGACTAAGCTTTAAAACAAAAATAGTTTGATTTTCGTATATGATTCTATGAATTCATTTTGAATTTTAACGAAAAAACGAGAGCAAGGGCAAGATTCTTGAAATAAAAAAAAGCATAATTTTTTTAGAAAATTGGAGGGGGGAGAAGGATTAGAAGTAGGCGGGTGAGGAGAAGGGGATGAGGATGGGGATGATGATAGGGAGGAGGAGGAGGGTGAGGAGGATGAGGAGGGGTATAAGGAGAGTGATTAGGAGAGGGATTAGGAGGGGGGCGATGAGGAGAAGGATTCCAGTGTTACAGAGAGCGCATTAAGTCGCAAGCAAAATTCGCTTGCATTAAAAAAAAAGGAATAACAGTCACGTTGAGAATTCCTCCTTTAAAAAAATATGGGTTAAACGCCATATATCTATATCTCTCTCTGGATAATGAATAACTAAGAAGGTAATGCTGGACCTTCGTATGAATGAAACCCACCCATCTCGATCCTTTATCTGGGCCCCACCTCCCTCATCCTCTCGATGAAAATCGAAAACCGAGACCACACAACACCAGACACAAGTAAAGTTTCGACTTCCGGTTTGGAAAGAGCTGAGGGCTAGGGATAAAAAGAAAGTCAAGTGTCACCGTACTCTCGGCCAATTACCTCCAATATTGTGACGCGGATTAGCGTCACGGCGTGTCCGGATTTGCATCCTATCTGCATAATTCTGGTTGCACCTCGTGCTCACTCTGTCGGATCGGCGATCAAGATGACGTCACTTGGGGGCGAGGAAATTCGTATAGGGTCGACCCAGAACGAGTTCGAATAACTGGAGACTTAGGTGTCTTTCTCTGGTGAGTCAAGAGGCAAGAAAGGGGAAAAGAGGAAAGGAGGATAAAAGAGGAAAAGAGGATTTCAGGATTCAAGACTGCAAGAGGCAAGAGTTCTTGTATCTGTAGATATAGTATACTCTCTATAGGGCCCGTGCGGCCCACGCGCTCAGTTCGTTCTTCGCTGGGCCCTGTGAGAGTTGCTGTCGGCTTGGGTCGCACAACTGGTTTTTTAAACGCAGCCAACGACGATGGCTACACTCCATTCTCTTTCCTTTTTTACTGTTCTTTATAATCGCCAGTCCCCATACTCCGGGGACCGGACCCCAAGCTTGCTCACTCGGTGCGGGACGCGGGTCTCTAGCCGCGAGCATTCCCCGGCGCTAAACCGGCAATCGGCATTCTTAGGGCCTACACGTTCAGCCTATGCGAAACACCATCGTCAAGCGGAAATGCCTCTGAATTCGCAGACGAGGACCTCTATCGATGAGGGATTGGAATTTTATATCGGGGATTCGAATTTTTAGATATTTTTATCATGGTGTTTGGATTGGAGACGAGTTAGGGTCAAGAGTTAGAGAAGTATCTTTATTGCAAGATGATTCCAACTTAGGTGAATTATCAGAGTGTTTAAACCTGTCTCAGATGAGAGTTTGATAGTCCTGATGGAGTATCTGGACTTTTGTATGAATGCTTTTCTAATCAAATGATTTCGAAATCTAGTCTTAATCTGTTAGACATGAGTGTTTGATAGACTATCAGACTATTTAGAGTGGATGTCTCGACTGATTTTCCTATTTTTTGGTCCTTCAAATATACAACCCCTTTTCAGCTCTTATTTGCTGATCAAATTCTAGAAAAAATAAAGAAATACCTCTAATATATCCTACCACCTATTCAGCTCTATGTCTAGCTATGTCCTATTTACTGATCCAGCTCTAGAAAATATTAGAAATATTCTTCAAGTATCTTACCCCCTGTCCAACTCTATTTATGGCCTATCTAAGGCCTATCTATTTCTTGATTCTAAAGGATCCTCCTTTCATCCCTAGTGTGCTTCTAAATCTAAAAGTAGAAGGGCTGATGAATGATGGGCGGTCAGTGGGGACTCGGTTAGAGTTATCTTCGTAATCTGAGAAGGGTCCAACTGTCTTATGGCAATTTTTATTGCGGTTCCTACTTGGCAAGGTCGGGGTCAGGGCGGCGAAGTGATGAGCCGAAAAGCAGAGTGGGTCAGGTCGGTTGCATCAGAGATAGAGAGAACCACCTATGATCCTCACAGACGATGTGATGTCCAGTTGTCCACTGCATGGACTTTAACAGTTTACCTGTTTACCTGGAAAACGGTGCCTTTTGCGGTTCCAAGACCGAGGCCTTGACCCACTCTCACAAAACAGTCCCACTCCCTGCCCCCATCCCAGAAAACACGTCTTCAAAGAACCTGTATAAGGACAAATTATCCACGGTGTTAAACACCTCTTGTTTCGCCTTTCCTCAGAAACTATCGCGTTCCGTTTTTTACTCATTTCGACGCCCAGTGGAATATTTCCTAGCAGAATAAACAGAAAATAGAACTGAATTTCATAAGTGGAAAATCTTCAAAATTGAAGAGTAACTTAGAGAGGTTCGAGATAAAAATATTTTATATAGAGGGACGTGTAGCTGAATAAATTTCCGATACTTTGAGCCTATGATGAAGCCACTAGGTTGAAAAAACAACTTTGAAGTTGTTTACGCAAAATTTGTTACTCACAATTGCGCAATTATGACGTCATTTACAACATTCTACAGTCTTAGTGGTTCGCGACCGTGCTAAGTTTCCAGATTTTCTAGATGACGCGATACAATGATATTGCGCAATTGTGACAAACAAATTTTGCGTAAACAACTAAGGGGTTATTTGTTATCTTATGGGGAAGCAATAAATCATCCTTGTTTTTCTCATAACTTCACTAATGGAGAAAAGAAACAAGCTTGGAGCTGTTTGCAAAAAATGCGTTACTCACAAAAGCGTAAAAATGATGTCATCCAGAACACATTACAGGGGCAGTGGTTCGTGTCTGTGCTAAGTTTCTAGATTGTTCTAGGTGACGTCATACAATTATGTTTATATATTTTGAGTAGCAAATTGCGTAAACAACTTTAAAGTCATTTATGATTTTATGAGGTAGCAAAAAATAATCCTTTTTTCTCATAACTAAACAGATTGAGATTATAAATAAGCTTGAAGTGGTTTACGCAAAATTCGTAAATCACAATTGTGTAATAACGACGTCTACCAGATCATTCTAGAAACTAAGCACTGAGACGATCCACTAGAGCTGTAAAATATTTTTGATGTCTGTAAGATATGTTTTCATTAAAATTAATTATTGTTTTTAAACTCGTCTTTTTAGTCCAAAATTAATTTTTCTAATTGCAAAGTTTTTCTTTCTGATCGAAAATTAATTTTTGTAAATTGAAATTGAACTATTCCATTTTTTGAAAAAGTTAAGAGTTTTTAATTAAATATTTACCCAATTAATTTTCCATTCAGAATTGATCTTTTTTGGATTAAAATTTTTCTTTTCCAGTTGAATTTAACTGCTTTTTATTTTAGATAAAATTTTTTGTTTAACTATCAGCTATTACATTTGTTATTGAAAATTCATCTTTCTGGCTTTATTCCACTGTTTCTCATTTAGAATTAAAATATTTTATTGGTTGAATTCAAAAGTATTTAAAAAAAAAATTATTTTTTCCTTAAACATTCAACTACATGGTTGAACGGTAAACATTTTCGTTAAAAATTCTATTATTTGGTTAAAGATTCACAATTTTAGATAAACATTTGAACAGTTTGTTACAAATTTCATTGCAAATTTGTCTTTTTGCATTACAAAAATTTAGTAGAAAAATTAGTTGATTTGGTTAAAAAATTCAACTTCTTTGTTGAAATTTTGCCTTTTTAGGTTAAAAATTTTTTCGTTGAAAATCAATTTAATTTACTACAAGTTTAAAAAAATCCAGTACTGATTGAAAGTTGATCGTTTTTGTTCGAAAACTCAACTGTTTTGTTCAAAATAAAATATTTGGTCAAAACTTAAATGATTTATTATTCATTTAAATCATTTATTTCAATAAAATAATTTTTTTTAGTAGAAAATTTAATCATTTAGTTTCAAAATTTAAATGTTTAGTTGAATTCAACTATTTTATTGAAAATTTAACTAAATTCTAAAAAATTTGCGTTTTTAATAAATACAGCGTTTTATTCTTGCATATTCAAAAAAATTAAACTATTTGTTTAAAAAATCATATTTTGGTCTTGAAATTAATATACTAGTCTTAATAAAAATAATTATAATCATTAGCTGTGAAAAGATTCCTCTTTAACTTCAATGGGATTCGAACGCCGAACTCCTGGGGTCGAATCTCAGCAGAGCTAGAAATACATTTTTTTTACAGTTTGACTATAAACATTTTGATTTAGACTAGTGGATCAAAAACCGTCTTCAAAACTAAATTATGTTTGCATAGTTTATGTTTTACTTAAAGGATTTATCAAATAAAACAAAAAAAAATTAATAATAATTTAATTTTAAATTATATTTTCGAAAGAAATAAGAAGCGACATCTATGGATTTGAAGGTGAAGATATACTTAAAACGCTAATCGGTAACTCATGTGACAACCCCCTTATGAAAAGAAAAAAGAATCCCTTGACAGATGCTTTTACCCCTGTAAGAACCCTTCTGGTAAATTTGTCAGGACACCTGGACAAATCTAGTTGGTACTGTAGGATGCTGTAAACCGAATTTTTTTTCTTAAATTTTTGTTTAAATTGTATTTTTGTCAAAAAAGATGATAACTTACTTTTTCTTTTTCCTTGGTCTTTTTTAAAGAATATTTATTTTGTCCCTTCTTTTTGAAGAACTGCCCTCTCTTCTCATTTTTTAAATTAAATTCAAACTGAATTAATAGAACAGGTCCAAACTTCATTATGCTATTAAATTTTTTAAATTTATTTTTCAAACTGAAAATTTAACTATTTCATTTTTGATTAGTTGAAAATTCATGTATTTTGTTAAAAATTTGTATTCTTTGGTAGAAAAATAATCTCGTTACTAGAACATTTATCTATTTGGTTAAAAATGTAATAAATTGATGAACATCAAACAATTATGTTAAAAATCTTTTAAATTTTCTAAATGTGAACAACTGTTTTCGCAGAAATTTAAACTATTTTTATACAATTAAAACTATTTATTTGAAAATTCAACTTGTTGATTCCAAATTATTTATTGGATTAAAACAGTTTTTTTTTTAAATTCTTCGTTTTGGCTTAAAAAATCAACTACGTTTTTGGAAAGAAACTTTATTGTTGGTGAAAATTTAAGAACTCTGTTGAAATTGGTTTTTATTTTTATGGAAAATTATTTCTTCCATTAAATTTTTTTGACTGAAAATTTAAATATTTCGTTGATCATTAATATTTTTTAGTCGAAAACCCTACTATTTGATAGGAAATTAATGTATTTTGTTAGTAATTCGTCCTTTTGGTAGAAAATTAATCCTTTTGGTACAAAACTCATCTTTGGGTTCAGGATTTAACTTTTTTTCATTTAGTCTTTTTTTGCTTGAAATTAACTCGTTGAAAAACCAAGTTTTCAGTTATAATAAGTTATTTAAACTGAGCACTTAACTATTTAATTTTTTGTTAAAAATTTATATTTTTTAGTTAAAAATTCAAGTATTTTGTCCACAATTCGTCGTTTAGTAGAAAATTAATCCTTTTCGTAGAAAATTCATCTTGGGGTTCAGGATTCGACTTTTTTCATTTTTTTTTTGCTTCAACATTACTATTTCAAAATCAATTTTTTCCATTATTAACAAGTTATTTAAACGGTGAATTTGACTATTTAATTTTTTGTTTTAAATTTATCGTTTTTAATTTAAAATTCAACAATTTTGTTGAAATTCTCATTTTTGAGTTAAATTTAACGGGTAGGAACTTTTTTTAAAATTTTAAATCTATTTATTAAACTTTTAATTCAGGGATTCCACTTTCAGTTAATATTTGATCTTTTTGTGGTTAAAATATCAACTATATCGTGGTTGAAATTGAATTTTTGAACTGTAAATTTAATTGTTTTATTTTGGGATGAAATTCTCTGTTTTTTTTTTAATTTTAATTTTTAGTTTGAAAATTAAACTATTCCGTTAAAATTGTAACTATTTGGTTGAAAGTTGAAATCCTCTATGAAAAATTGATTTTTTCGGTCGAAGATTGATAATTTCAGTTAAATGTTCATCGCTTTGGATTAAACATAAACTATTTGCTTAAAGAATTTTAGTTTATCTGTTAAACATTAATTTTTTAACTAAAAATTCCAGTATTAAGAATTAGTATTGAAAAAATTATTATCCAACATGATAAAAATTTAAGTACATAATTTAAAAGTAATGTATTTTGCCTGTAATTTATATTTCTTGTAAATGATTAATCTTCTTGGTTAAGAAATAATATTTTTGGTTTAAAATGCAACTTTTTTTTGGTAATGTCAAACCATTTTTTTTTAAATTTATCTATTAATTTGTTTAATTTCTCATTTAAAATTCAGGTCGTTTGTTGAAAATTGATAAGTTTTGGTAGAAAATTAATTTTCTTGGTTAGAAATTTATCTCTCTAAATTAAAAATTAACATACGTAGTATAAATTGAAAAATTCGATTTAAGGCTTAATGTATTTGCTGAAAATTTAACATTTTTTATAACCATAATTTATGGCCAAAAATTAAACAAATAATTTGACGGTAATTGTTTTTCCTACTGGACTATAAAATAAATATTTTTTTATATTGATTTTTTAAGCCTTGAAAAAAATTGGTCTTAAGATCCGCTGGGATCCGAACCCAGGTCTTCCAGATTTCCTGTCTGATGCTCTTACAACTTAGCTACAGACGGACAATGCTAAGAGCATCAGACCGGCAATCTGAAAGACCTGGGTTCGGATCCCGGCGGAGCTTGAGACATTTTTCTACCCAGTTTATGAATTAAAATAAATAATAAACAAGTATTAAATAAAAATTAAACAATTCAGTCAAATTTGTTTAAAAGTTCTTTAATTAGCTATTTTTTATTATAAAATCATGTGATTTGGTTCAAGTGGAATCACTTGTATCGAAAAATCATTGGTCACGCTCTTGCCAGACGACTTTCGGAAAGGTCAGACGGGTTTTCGCTACCCGTTAGTCGACGTCGTGCGGAGGAAGGCGGACCCGGCTTTAGATTTTAAGGCGATTACGAAGTCGCGTTTGACCCGCGTCCGACCGGTTCATTAGATCTCTCGAAACGAAAAACCAACTGGCCTCTCTTCTTTTTTTCATCCTAAAGAACGACTAAAATCATTTAATTTATTTTTATTATTGCTATTTTATTATAGAGGAATTCATTAATTTCTGTAGCAATCAGCCCCGGTGGAGAGCCTGCGGATGGTAAATACACATTCAAAAGGAACAAGCCATCCATTACATCCATTACATTTCAGAATTTTGTATATAATTTTTAGAAATGTTTTGACTAGAATCTTATTCAATACAATTAAGGTACTTAATCGCGAAGATACCTGTCGTAAGAAATAACAAAAATTTATTAAAAGGAAATAAGGAAAATTTAAACAGTACATTTTTCACTAAATTAAGGGATGTTACTTTTTTGAATAAAAATAATGTGGGTAGTATATTAAATTAAATTAAATTTAATTTTATCTTACCAATATTTTTGAATGAATAAATTAAAAATGTTGTATGCTATACAAAAATAGTTCAATTTTTAACCAAGAAAGATTTTTCAGTCAAGAATCACTCAATTTGTTAAATTTTTAAGTGAAAAAAATTATTATTTTCTAATTATTTTAATTTTCTATAAAAGTGTATTTGAAAATCGAATTATGAAATTTTTTCATTTTTCAGTCAGGAGAGCAAAAAAAAATTCACCTGATTTATTGAATTCTTCAAACCAAACGTTTTTTTCCAAAACATTTTAACTTTCTATAAAACAGTTAAATTTTTTACATAATAATGCGAATTTTCAAGAAAAAATTTCATTTTTAATATTACATTTTTAGAACCAAACCAGATTAATTTTCAACCAAAAAGTTGCCATTTTATCCAAGCAAGATTTTTTAATTAATAAAAAAATTTAATAATTTGCACACATAGTTGAATTTTCATCCAGGAAAGATTTTTCAGCCAAGAAAAAGATAAAAAATACCCCAAATTGTTGAATTTTTAAGTTGAAAAAATAATGATGATTTTAATAATTTTAATTTCGTATAAAAATGTTGAATTTTTAACCCGAAAATATTAATTGTCAACGCAATACTTAATTTTCAAAAAAAAAAATTGTTATTATTATTATTATTAAAATAAGTTCTTTAAACTAAAAATATAACTATTTTATTTTAGAGTAGAATTTTTTTCCAGTTTAAAATTTAATGATTTGAAAAAGAAAAATTCATGTACTTAAAAATGTAAATATTTTATAAAAGTTTGTTAAATTTGTTCAGTCAGAACATCTAAAAAATTTACCTTAATTTATTAATTTTTAAGGCTACAACATTTTATTACCAAACATTTTAATTTTCTATAAAACTGGGGAATTTTTAACCCGAAAACATGAATTTTCAAGAAAAACACGTAATTTTAAACAACCGGTTGAATTTTTTTACTAATATCTTTTCTTACAAATAGAACTATTTTTTGAACATTCGTTTTGGCTTTGATTGAGAATAAACTTTATCAATTAAAAATATAACTACTTTATTTTTAATTGATTTTTAATTTTCTAGACAAAATTCTAATTTTTAAAACAAAAATATGAATTTTCAAGAAAAAAAAATTTTTTAACAAATAGTTGATTTTTTTACCAACATTTTTGAAAAAAACCCAAAAAGACAACTTTTCGGCAAAACAAATGATTAATCGTTTTCGTCAAAGATTGATTTAATTTGTTGAAAAGTTACTTATTTTCTTTAAAATTAATCACTTAAAAATTTACCTTTAATAGTTGAAATTTCTTTTTTTAGAAATGCTGTGTCTTAATTAAAAATGTAACTTTTGTCACATATTCGTTTTGTTTTTCATTGCAAATAATCTTTTTTATGTTTTGTTAGAAAATTAATCTTCTTGGACTATAAATTTCAGGAATCTATTTTCAGTTTGAAAATACTTTTCTTATGAAGAGAAAATTTTATAATTCCAGTTTTAATTGACATTTAAAAAAATTAAAAACTCAACGATTGTGGAAAATTTTCACTTGAAAAAACTAATTTTTTAACTGAAAATATATTTATTCGATTTTTTGTTGAAAATTTAACTTTTGTTTTCAAATTGTTTTTTTTTTATTGAGAATTAATTTTTTTAACTGATAATTAAAATATTTAATTTGTATTGTGAATGTGTCTTTTTTATTTAAAAACTCAAATATTTCATTTTACTTTTTTATTCATAAAATTTTTTATTATTTTATCAGTAGTTAAAAATTCATCTTCTTTTGGTTGAAAGTTCAACTCTTGTTTAAAATTCGGACTTGAGAAAAAAATTTCAATTGAATATTTAATTATTTTATTTTTGGTGAAAATTGATCTTCCTTCGTTCAAAATTCATGTGCTTCGTGAATTTTTTTTCAATTAATTTTTTTAACTGAAAATATATTTATTCAATTTTTGTTTAAAAATTTAACTATTTTATTTAACATACTGTTTTCCTGGGCGAAGATTAATTGTTTTAACTGAAAATGTAACTATTCTCTTTTTTATTATAAATTTATCTCTTTTAATAAAAGTTTTAACTATTTGTTTCTAAGTTTATGTTTTTTATAAAATATTTGTTGTTTTTGTTCAAAATTTTTTTTTTTCAATTTAAAATTTAATAAATCCATTTTTAATCTTTATTGGATACGGTGACTTTCAAAATTAGATGCTCTGAAGGCTTCCACATTATAATAATACCCAACTTCCTGCGTCCAGTGATTGTCTAAAAACAATAAAATATTGTAAAATAGACAACTTAATAAATAAAAAAAATCGATGAAGCGTATTATTTCGAAGCGGGATGAGGCCCTTGTAAGTGGACTTAACGCCAACCTCTCCAGCTGAACCGTCCTGTTGTCGGCTCGACAACAGGAATGTTGTGTTAAAATACCTGTGCAAGCGTGTGTGAAAATCACGTGTCCGGGCTGATTTGTGTGCGTGCGTAGATTTACATAGGTGTGTTTTTTGCCTCTAGATGTGCGTTTGAGCCTCACGTGCCTCGGGCCCAGCATCACCTGTCTTGGCTCGCCCCTCCCGGCACCCTTTTCTCATCTTCCCCCCTCCCTCTGCCCTGCCCCTACCACCCTCCTGTCGAGCCCAAAACAGTTGAGAATTTCAATACCGCGGATCATTCGCATCTCTGCCCATGAATCGATTCACTTCCTCGATATTAACTCTCAATAAAGGAAATTGGCCAATTGGCCAATTGGTCTCTAGAGATGTCTAACAGACTGGGACCGTCGACACCGGGACACTGGGACATCAATCAAGTTGTGCGTCCAATTTGAATAAAATGAATGAATGATGATGCGTATGTAAATATGGATGAGTGGTATTTAAATGAGAAATAAGTGGTATTTAATAGAATGTTTGTTTTCATTTCGATATTAATTTATGGAATCACTTAATTCTTACGCTTGCACTACTTCAGTCACTTTAAACTTTGAAGGAGAGAATTTCTCAAAATTTCTGACTAGAAAAGGACAGTATTAATTTTTTTATTCATTCAGTTATTAAAATTTTTTAATTTGATCAATATTTTTGTATTTTCAACAAAGCAGATGAATTTTTAACTAAAAAGATACATTGTTCTTTAAAATAATTAATTATTTACTAAAATTATGTATCTTAAGCCAACTAACAATAAATTTTTAACAAAAAAAGTTCTGGTTTTAAGAAAGTAAATGAATAATGATACGTATTTAAATATGGATGAGTGGTATTTAAATGAGAAATGAGTGGTATTTAATATAATGTTTGTTTTCATTTGGATATCGCAATTTATGAATTCTCTTTATTCTTACCTTTGCCTTCAGCCTTTTTAAATAATAAAAGGTGTGAAATTTTGTAATAAAAAGGGACAGATTTTAACAAAAAAAGAGTAAATAAATTTTTTATTCAGCAAAATTATGATTAGGTAAGGAAAAGTAATTTTGAACTAAATTTTCAACTGAAAAAATTAATTTTCCCCTATTATAATCAAATATTAACTAAGATAATGAATCTGAAACCAAAAAACAAAGAACAAAATTAATTTTTAACCAAGAAACAAAAAATGCTACTTTGAATAAATATAATGATAATAATGCGTTTTTTAATTATTAATAAGTGGTGTTTAAATGAGAAATAAGCGTTATTTAACATGATGTTTGTTTTTATTTGGATATTAATTTATGGAATCACTACTTTAGTATCATTAAATGATAGAAACCTCGAGTTTCTAACTAAAAAGGACAGTATAATGTTTTTAATTTTTTAATTTTGTTAACAGTTTTTTAAAATGTTGTATTTTTAAAAAAGAGGTGTATTCTCAAGTAAAAAGATGAATTTGGCACTAAAATAATCAATTATTAACTAAAATTATGAATCTTAAACCAAAAAACAATTAATCAAATATTTTTTTAACAAAAAATAAAAATAGTTCTACTATGAATAAAATCAATAAATAATTATGCGTATTTAAATATGGACGAGTGGTATTCAAATAAGAATTGATTGGTATTTAGTAGAATGTTTTTTTTTTATATTAATTTATTATTTTAATCTGAAAATATAAATTTGTTACTAAAATAATCAATTATTAACTAAAATGATGAGTCTGAAACCAAAAAAACAATAAACAAAATTAATCTGTCACGAAAAAAGTGCTACTTCGAACAAAATGAATGAATGATGATGCGCATCTAAATATGGATGAGTGATATTTAAATAAGAAATAAGTGTGATTTAATAGAATGTTTGTTTTCATTTAGATAGTAATTTAGGGAATCACTTAATTCTTACGTTTGCACTACTTTAGTAACTTTAAATGATAAATTTCTCGAATTTCCGACTAAAAAGATAGTTGAATGTTTTTAATTCTTTTAAACAGTTTTAGTTTTTTAAATAATTTTTGTATTTTCGATTAAAAAGATAAATTTTGTTCTAAAATAATTAATTATTATTAACTAAAATTATGGATCTAAAAACAACAATAAAAAATTAATTTAAAGAAAGTTATACGTTGGATAAAATAAATAAATAAATTGCGTATTTAAATAAGAATAAGCGGAGTTTAAAGGAGAAATGTGGTATTTATTAGAATGTTTGTTTTCATTGGGATAATAATTTATTAATTATTTTAATTCTTACGTTTGTCTTCAGTCTTTTCAAATAATAAAATCTGTCCAATTTCCAAATAAAAAAGGATAGTTTTCAAAAACAACAAAATTAATATTTTATTTAACAAACTTATTTTTAGAAAGAGAAACTAATTTTAACAAAGTTCTTTTATTTTTAACAAAACAGATAAATTTGCAACTAAAACTATAATTTTATTACTAAAATAATCAATTATTAACTTGAATGATGAATTTGAAACCAAAAAAGAATCAAGAAAATTAATTTTTAACAAAAAAAAAATAAAAAGGTACTACTTTGAACAAAATGAATGAATGATGATGTGCATGTAAATATGGATGAGTGGCATTTGAATGAGAAATAAGTGTTATTTAATGGAATGTTTGTTTTGATTTGGATATTAATTTGTGGGATCTCTTAACTCTTACGTGAATTTTTTACATCAACAAAATAAAATAGTTCAATTTTCAAGTAAAAACACTCATTTTTATTTACAAAAACTAATTTTCAATTACAACACTTTTTCAACAAAATGGTTGAATTTTCAGCCGATAGGAAGGAAAAAAAATTTAACCAAAAATGGAAAAATCTCAATTTCTATTTGACAAACTTATTTTCAAAAAGAAAATCCTTATTTTAACCTAATTGTTATATTTTAAACAAAATACATGAATTTTTACAAAAAAATCAAATCGTTAAATTTTCAATTATTAAAACTAATTTTCAATTGCAAAAAATTGCTTTCAACTCCGAGAAAATTTCATCAAAATATTTGGATATTAATTTAAGGAATCACTTAATTCTTACGTTCACACTACTTCAAGCATTTTAAGTGATAAAATTCGTTGAATGTTCAAATAAAAAAGGATAGTTTTCTTCAAAAAATGTAAAAGTGCAATTTTTAATTAACAAAATTATTTTCATGAAAGAAAAACGAAGTTTAACAATATAGTTGTATTTTCTACAAAACATCCATCAAAAAGATAAATTATTCACTAAGATAATAAATTTTTAACAAAAATTACGAATCTCAAACCAAAAAAACAATTAACAAAATGAATTTTTAAGAGCAAAAATTTCTACTTTGAATAAAATAAAGGGAAGATGGTTCATATATAGATATGGGAGAGTGGTATTTAAATAAGTAAAAAAACGTTTTAATGACTTTTTGACCAAAAATGACAGTTTTCCACAAAAAATGGAAAACTCTAATTTTTATTTAGTTCTTTGTCTTTTACAAAAATTTTGAATTTGCAACACAAACAATTTATCTTCACCCAAGGAGATTAATTTTTTACCACAAAATACGAATGTTTAGAAAAAGTGTTCGATTGTCCACGAAAAAAGAGACATTTTCAACGAAAAAGGAGAAATAAAAAAAATAATGTTAATTTTAAATCGAAATGGGTTGAGTTTCAACAGCAAATTGTTTTTTTTTAATCAAATATATTAATATCCAACTAAATAAAAACCCGTTAATAAAAAATTTAATTGTTGAATTTCCAAACACCAAATTTACTTTGCAGTACAAAAATCAGCAAAATGATTTATTTTTCTACAAGAAAGATTATTTATCATCTAAAATGCTTAATCTACAACTAAAAACCTACTACTTTTGAGTGTCGGATTTTCAACTAAAATAGTCATTTAAAAAAAAAATCAACAAAATACTCTAATTTTTGAGCAAATTATAAAATTGTCAGCTAACCAAATTAATTTTTCACACAAAAAGAAATACTTACATTTTCAATTACCAAGAATAATTTGTAAATAAAATAAATTCAACAAAATAGTTAAATTTTCAATGATCAAAACTAATTTTGAAATTTAAAAAATTAGAAATAAAATCGTCAAATTTTCAATTATTTCAAATATTAGTTTTTTACTAAACAAAAACAAACAAAAACAGTTTAATTTTCAAACAAGGCAGAGTAGATTTCAGTAAAAAATTGTTACGAAAAATATATAATTTCCAACAGAATAGTTAAAATTTTGAAAACTAATACACTGAATAGACATTCTTAGTCGACTCCGTAAACAAATTGACTCGTAGAAAAACGGCCAAAGTTAAAATTTTTTAATTAAAATTGTTTACATAATTAATAGTTTTTGTAAATTTTCAAATCAATATAGAAAAGAGTCATCGCATAGATATTCTTAGTTAACTCCGTGAACAAATTGACTTGTAGAAAAAAGGACAAACTCTTAATTTTTTAATTAAAATTATTACATAATTAATAGTTTTTGTAAATTTGCAAAGCAACTTAGAAAAGAGTTAGTTGACTCCGTGAACAAATTGACTCATAGAAACTCTTTATTTTTAAATTATTTAAATTAAAATTCTTTAATTAATTATTAGTTCTTTCGTAAAGAAAAATAGAAAAGAGTGAGTTGACTCCATGAACAAATTCGCTCGTAAAAAAAGGTCAAACTCTTAAGTTTTAAATTAAAATTGTTTTAGTAATTAATACTTCTTGTAAATTTACAACGCAACTTAATAAATTAAACGTATTCTTTAAATATGAGCCATTTATGACAATTGTTTAAATAATTACATTGTTTGAAGATTAAATAAATGCTAAAAGCCATAAATGAGCTCCACTCGAATTCGGCACGATCGCTGTAATTTAATCGCTAGGAATGTTTACATCCAATGATGTAAACAGATCCCTCGAACGTGCCTGTTTCACTTTGCTATGACTCTATGGGAAGCTTCAACCAACTTTCAACTATAGGACAGTTAAATTTTTAACTAAAATGATAATTATTCCAATAAAAATTATAAACAAAATTAATTTTCCCAAAAAAATGCTACTTGGAATAAATTGAATGAATGATAATCTGGAAGTAAATATGGATGAGTGGTATTTAATTACGTAACGTAAATTGCGTAACGTAAATTACGTAACATAACGAATTGTAACAAAATATTTCCAACGCTGGCCCTTTTTTAGGAAATTTATGGTTTTCAGAAATAATGACATTTGGGACTTAAAAGTAATAAAAAGTCTTATTTAAAATAATAAGAGGAATAGAACAATATTTTACATACAAATTTCAAATATTAAAGTTTTTTTTAAATAAATGAGTTTTCTAGCATAGCAGATGACTTTTTAAGAACAGACTTGATTTTTCAACAAAATAATTGACCTTTGAACTTAAAAAGATTAATTTTCAACAAAGAGGTGTACCAGTTGATACTTCAACCAAAATACAAAGTAGTCCTACTTTTGCCTACAACGAGTGACGCCAAAATAAGTTGTTTTTTCGCCTATTTTTGGACCTCGCTAGCAACGTGATGAAAAAATATAAAAATATGTTACAGGTATCAAATTACTCGTAATTAAAAACCAAAGTGAGAATCGCTTTTTGTTTAAAAATTTTTTTTTTCAAATTACCCCTATTTAGGGGTTGAGAAGACCCCAAAAAATAGGAAATCCCACTAATTATAAAATCATTTTTCATTGTATTTTTTTTATAAAATAAACCTTACAAAAGTAAAATCACGTATTTTCTTAATGGATAAGGGATTGATGTGTGTCAAAAATTTACCCCAAAGCTCTTCAATGGGGCTAAAACATCCCTAAAACAGGAAGAAAAATAAAAACGTTCTGAAATTCCGAAAAAATATATTTAAATGTTTAAAGTCATAAAATATATAATACAAAAATATTATATATCTCTCGATAAGAAAACAATCCCTACGAAGGATAAAACCACCTTGATTGCTGGAACTCAGACTAGTCTTGCCGTAAGTGACTGAAGCTCTAAGCTTTTTATTAAGGGGGGGGGGGGCTTTACCCCTTAGAATAAAGAAAAAATGATTTTACAATTAGTGGTATTTTCTTTTTTTTAATTCTTGTTGTGTCCTCTCAACCCCTAAATAGGGTTAATTTGTTGAATATTTCTAAAAAGGAAAAGCGATGTTCACTTTGATTTAATTAATGAGTAATTTGATACTTGTAACATCTTTATATTTTTTGACCAGGTCGCTAGGGAGGTCCAAAGAATAGGCGAACTTTGGCGTCACCCTTTGAATCTTCATTTTAAAAAGATCAATTTTTAACAAAATAGTTAAGCTTTCAACACAAGAGTTAAATTTTCAACTCAAAATATGAATCGTTATCAAAACTATGTATTCCTTACCAAAGTGGTTCAACTAAAATTTTCAAACAAAATTAAGTTCCTGTCTTTTCCCTGATCGACAAAATCCACATATTTTTTTCAAATTACTGCAAATTATTTGTTTCATTTTCGAATTTCTAAACATTACGCACATGAATGGAGGACACACCCCTCTGTCTTCTGTAACAATCTATTACTAATTTATATACAAAAATTGACCAAAAAATATACGATGGTCAAGGTGGTTGTGCAATGTATGGCGAAGCGCCAGAAATTGCTGGATGAGCTGCTATGCATTGACGAGTGCGCTGTCGTTGTGGAGGAGACCACGCTCTAAATGATAAATCCTTTTTTTTATTACAGCACAACTAGAAAAAAAGTTGAAGTAGAATTTATAGGTTTGAGGATTTAACAGTTAGGTAAAAAATTACTCTTCAATTCGCATTTTATTTTAGTTACAAATTTCTGAAGAATTTTGTTGAAGATTCGACTTTTTTGATAAAGAATTAATCTTCTCAACTGAAAAGTAATTGTTTTAAATTAAAAGATAACTATTCCATCGCCTTTCTTCGTATAAATTTTGTTTTAGCAAAATATTTTCCAAAAATTTTTTTGAAGATTCAAGTTTTTCGATCAAAAATTTAATATTCTTGATTAAAAATTAATTTTTAAAAAATCAACTTTTTCATTAGCAGTTGAAAGCAAATCTGCTATAGTTGAATATTCTATTATTTAATTGTTAAAGATTCTATTATTTGGTTGGAAATGCGCCTTTTTCCGTAGAAAATTGTTTTTTAGTTGCAGATTTGTGAAGTACTTTGTTGGTGATTCGACTTTTTCGATAAAAAATGAAGCTTCTTAGTTGAAAATTAATTATTTTTAAAACAAATTTAACTATTCCATTAGCAGTTACAAATAAATCTTCTACAATTAAAGATTCTACTATTCGTTTGAATAATCGACTTGCTAGTTAGAAAATTAATTTGTTTATTTTAAGGTTCAACTGTTTGGTTAGAAATTATTTTCTTTCATTAAAATAGAACTACTCTGCAAAAAAAATTTCTAGTAGAACGTGAATTTTTCTAAATGAGTTGCCCTCTTTTAGTTGAAAATATAACTACTGGCGTAAGAATTTATGTATTTTTCTAATAGTTCGACTTTTTTATAGAAAACTAATCGTCCATATTTAAAATTATTTTTAAAAAAATATTCGATTAGATATTGAAAGTTAATCTTCTATAGTTAAAGATTCTAATGATTGTTTCAAAATTCGCCGTTTTTGGTGAAGAAATTTTTTTTAGTTGAAGATATTCGAAGAATTTTGTTGAAGATTCGACTTTTTTGATAGAAGTTATTTTTCCACACTGAAAATTAATTTTTTCGACTACAAATTAAATTCTTCCATTAGAAGTTGAAAATAAATAATCCACAATTGAAGATTCTACTATTCGGTTGAAAATTCGGCTATTTGGCGGAAAATTGATCTTCTTTGTTAATGATTTATCTGTTTGGTTGAATATTAATTTCTTTGGTTAAAACTCAACTATTTTTCAAAAATTTGGTTTTCTATCTAATTGATAATTAATTGTTCCCAATGAGAATTTACCTACTCCATTTTTGGTCTAGTGTGATATTTTCTAGTTAAAAATTCAACAACTTGGTTGAGGATATATTTTGTTGGAAATTCGACTTTTCGGATAAGAAATTAACCTTCTTGATTAACAATTAATTTTTGAAAACAAAAATGTAATGATTCCAGTACAAGTTAAATATAAATATTCTACAGCTAAAGATTCTACTATGTGTTCGAAAATTTGACTTTTTATGTTTTTTATTAATTTCTTTGGTTAAAATTAAACTATTTTGAAAAAAAGCTGTTTTCTTTTTAGTTAAAAATTACTCTGTCATAACTGAGAATTTAATTAACTATTCATTTTCGGTTGATATTTGATTTTCCGTAGTCGACAATTTGACTGTTTTGTTGCAAATTCATCCATCTGGATTGAAAATTCTTCTTTCATGGTAAAAAAGTCATCCTCCTTCGAACAAAAATTCATCACTTTCGGCAGAAAATAAACTGTGACTTTAGGACCCCCCCCCCCATCCTTTCACCCAGTGGAATACCCTAATTTTTTATTTATTTTTTTATTTTAACAGGTGCCGGTTTTGACTTGAAATTTCCAATGTAAAATGCATGGGGAAAAATCAGTTTTTTGAGTTTTTAGATTAATTTTTTAGGGTTTGAAAAAATGTGACGGGAAAGTATGAAGGCCCGTAGAGAATAATCCAACGAAGAATTTCATCTATCAAACATATGGGCTTGACATCCCTAACACACCCCCACGAGTACCTGAAAAATACCCTTAAAACCAAAAATGTCAATTTTTCATAAAATCGACCTTTCGAACACTGTATTCTCGTATTTTTCTACTTAAAATTAATAATATTGGTCTTGTGGATACATTTATTACCATGAGGTAATTAATTTTCAATTCTTTAAACAAATGGAATTTGTTTATATAATATTTTTTTTGAAAATTCGTTTTTGCCTCTAAGTATTATAACTATAGCCTAGTAGAATATTAATTAACATTTATTATTTAATGTTTTATTATTTAAACAAATGGCATTTGTTTAAACAAGTTTTTTTGAACTTTTTTTTTTTCCTTAAAAATGATTACTATTTTTCTACTGGAATATTTATTAAAATTAGTTCCAAATTATTTCAACAAATTTCATTTGTTTAAGAAATTGAACATTTATGAAATAACGTTAATAAATATCCACTATACCGATAGTAATAATTGCTAAGCAAAAAAAAAGAAATTTCGAAAAAAATTGTGTAAATAAATCCCATTTGTTTAAATAATAAAACATTAATCAACTAATGTTAATAAATATGCTTCTAGACTAATAGTAATCGTTTTTAGAGGAAACAACGAATTTTGGAGAAAAAATTATTCAAAAAAATTCTATTTGTTTAAATAATTGAAAATTAATTAACCAATGATAATAAATGTATCTATTAGACCAATATTAATAATTTCCAGTAAAAAAATACAAGAATACAGAGTTCAAAAGGTCGATTTCATGAAAAATTGAAATTGTTTGTTTTAAGGGTAGTTTTCAGGTACTCGTAGGGGTGTGTTAGAG
>NC_046657.1:47891798-47942419 GCF_010883055.1 Belonocnema kinseyi
AACTCTACAAAATCTACAAACTCTACAGGCTCGCATACTTTCCCGTCACATTTTTTCAAACCCTAAAAAATTATTCCAGAAACTCAAAAAAGTGATTTTTCCCCATGCATTTTACATGGGAAACTTCAAGTCAAAAGTGGCACCCGTTAAAATTGAAAAATAAAAAAATAAAAAATTAGGGAATTTCTTTTTTCGGATTTGGAATGAAATTGGGGGGATCGTTGCCCTCTAAAAAAGAAAAACCCTTTTTGAGCTACCCTAATGTAGACGTTCCCTTTCAATAAATTATCACGAATGAGAATAAATAATAATAATAATAATAATAATAATAAAAGAGTTTTTCCTTCTTTGCAAATTGAATCTATTTTAAATAACCCTTGAGGACTAGCGGAACTGACTCATGAGAATCCTCGCGCATAAATTTCCGATTGCCATGTTTACACCACTAAGGGATTCATCGGCGCCAGGCTTAATGTATCGCTCACTCTGAGCAGAAACGACTCACTCGGACGAGATCAATTACTCTATGGCTATTGAATAATAGCACAATGAGGGACCGCGCCAGGCTATTTATGCATACGCTTACGTTTACGTTTACGTTTACGCACTCGTACCTATAATATAATCTATGAAACTTGACTTATCTCTTTCAATCTCTCTTTCTCTCTCTCGCTCTCTCCTTTCTCCCCGATTCTCTCTTTATCTCGGTGTAACGAGCTGGGTTGCGTTACGGCGGCTCATGTATAAAGTTTCCATCGTGTTCACTGTTCATTCATAGGGAGCCGTGAATGGCGTGTCGAGTACCGTGTACCGTAGGCCGTATAGTACAGGCAGTAGGTACTGCCTCTTCCAGTCAGCCCATTCGATTCGTTTCACCTTTCGGCGGCCCTTTTCGGTTATAAACAAAAGGAGATTTGTATTTTGCATCGTGCGGATCGTATTCAGACTTCCGGGTCCTTTAGATATTGCAATATTTGCAACAACAAAAAAATGGTTTAAACTTTAGATCAATTCATTTGAAAACCTAACCTTAACTTTTTGGTTGAAAGTTGAACATTAGGGTGATACAAAAATGCATGGAAATTTTTTTTTGCATTCTAGAGGACAGCGATCCCCCCCTATTTTATGCCAAATCAAAAAAAAAAGAAATTTCCTAATTTTTTTTTTTTTTTTTATTTTAACTCGTGCCGGTTTGTACTTGAAGTTTCCCATGTAAAATGCATGGGGAAAAATCACTCATGTATCAGGCATATGGGCTTGACACCTCGAACACACACCCACGAGTACCTGAAAACTACCCTTAAAACAGAAAAAGTCAATTCTTCAGGAAATCGACCTTTTGAACATTCTATTCTCATATTTTTTGCTTCAAATTATTAGTTTTGGTCCAATCGAATATAAACTATTATTGGTTTATTAATTTTTAATTATTTAAGCAATTCTAATTTGTTTAAATAATGTTTTTCTTCGAAAATTCGTTCCCCTCCCGATAAATTATTACTATTAGTCTAGTGGAATATTTATCAACAATGTTTGATTGATTTTATTTTAAAAAAATTTTTTATAATAAAAATTATTACTTAAATATTACTGATAAATTAATAGTCATTAAATTTATTATTTATCAGTTATTCACTTTTGCTGATAAATATTCCACTAGACCCAGAGTAATAATTTTTATTTGAAAAAAATTCAAAACGAAATTATTTAAACAAATTCTAATTGTGTAAATAATTGCAAATGAATGAACTAATGTTAATAAATATTTATTCCGACCAATAGTAGTATATTTTAGGGAAAAAAGAATGTAAAAAAAATTATTTAAACAAATTCCATTTTTTAACAATTAAAAATTAATTAACCAATGGTAATTAATATTCAAGTAAACTGATAGTAACAATTTTAAGAAAAGAAAAACAGATTAAAAGAAAATTATATAAAGAAAATTCAATTGTGTAAATAATTAAAAATGAATTAATTAATGTTGGGTCATTCTTTAAAAAAGCGCTTTTGAGCCATCCTATTGAACATCCTTCTTAAACATTCATTTTTTGGTTAAAGATTCATTATTTATATTAAAAATGTATTACTTTGGTTGAAAAAATAAACTATTTTGTGTACAAACATTTTTTTAAATTGAGAATTAGACCGGCTCACTTTTGGTTCAAAATTAATATTTTTGAATTCAAAAATTAACTATTTAATTGAAAAAATAACTATTTTGTTGAAATTTAGTCTATTTTAGTAGAAAGTTTATTTTTTGGTTTCAAATTCATCTTTTGGTTAAAAATCAAAACTGTACTTGTCAAAACTTACAATACTTGATTAAAAATTCATTTTTCGGCTGAAAATGTATCATTTTAGTTATAAATCAATCTCTTTGGTTGATAAGTTCTCTATTTTATAAATACTTTTTTTTAATTAGTCCATGGTTAAAAATTGATATTTTTATTCAATATTTAACTATAATTAGTTAAAATATATACTAATTTATTAAACAATTTATTTTTTGAATAAAAGTTATTCATTGGAACTAAAAATGTATCTCTTCGGTTCCAAACCTAACTATTTTTTACAAAATTAGTTTTTTGGCATAAAATTAATTCTTTTAACTGAAAATTAAACTGTCTAATTTCTTGTGAAAATTTTAGTTCATAGTGAGCGATGAATGGCGTGTCGAGTGCCGCATACCGTATGCCGTATAGTACAGGCAGTAGGTACAGCAGCCTCTTCCAGTCAGCCCATTCTATTCGTTTCACCTTTCGGTGGCCCTTTTCGGTTATAAACAAAAAGGCATTTGTATTTTGCATCGCGCGGATGGTATTTAGACTTCCGGGTCTTTTAAATCTTACCATATTTGTAACAACAAAAATGTTTTAAACTTGAGAACAATTTATTCGAAAAATTTTCGAAAAATTTCGATGAAAATCCGTCTTTTTCGAAAAAAAATAATCTTCTTGGTTGAGAAATCAACTAGATTTGGTTGAAAGTTGAACATCCTTCCTAAATTTTCATTTTTTGGTTAAAGATTCATTATTCAAGTTAAAATTTATCACTTTGGTTCAAAAAATAAACTAATTCGTTAAAGATCCGTCTTATCAAAAAAATTAATCTTCTTGGTCAATAATTCAACTAATTTTTATTGAAAGTGGAACTACTTTATTGAAAATTCATTTTTTGGTGAAAGATTCATCATTTCAGTGAAAAATCAACTTCTTTGGTTGACAAAATTGACTATTTTGTATAGAAACATTTTTTAAATTTGAACATTAGACTGGCTCACTTTTGGTTCGAAATTAATATTTTTAAATTAAAAAATCAACTACTTTGCTTAAGCTTAATATATTGTAGTAGAAAATTTATCTTTATGGTTTTAAATTCATCTTTTGGTTAACAATTTAACTTTACTTGGTCAAAAGTTCAAATACTTTATTAAAAATTCATTTTTTGGCAAAAGATGATCATTTTAGTGATGAATTAATCTATTTGGTTGATAAATTAACTATTTTATAAATAAATTTTTTTCAATTAATTTTTTAAATTGAAAATTACACAGGTTGAAATTTTTTGTTAAAAATTCATCTTTAAAAATGAAAGTTAACATCCTTGGTTAAAAATGTATCTTTTTGATTAAATTTTTATCTATAATTTGTTGCAATATATACTAATTTATCAAACGTTAACTGCCTTATTAAAATTGGAAAAAGTTGGAAAATTAACTATTTTGTTCAGAAAATTTGTTTTATAATAAATTTTTAATTTAAAATTAGCCCGTTTCACTTTTGAATTAAAAAATTATTTTTGTTTAATTCAAAATTCAACTATTTGGTTAAAAAATGAACTATTTTCTTGGAATATCCTCTTTTTTAATGAGAATTAATCTTCTTGGTTGGAAATTCATCTCTTTCATTGTAAAGTAAACTATTTTGTTAAAAAATCACTTGTTCATAAATTCAACTGTATTTGGTTGAAAGCTAAAATACTTTGTTTAAAGTTCATGTATCTTCTTACAAATTCGTCTTCTCTGATAAAAAAGCAAACTTTTAGGTTAAAAGTTAATATTTTTAGTTAAAAATTCATCTAACTGAATGGAGATTCATGTATTTTGTTGACAAATTATCTTTTTTGCAAAAAATAATCTTCTTGCTTGAAAATTTCAATTCTTGGTAAAAAATGAACTATTCCGTTGAAAATTCATATTTTTGAAACGGAATTAATTTTCTTGCTTGAGAATCCATCTTTTTGGTCAAAAAGTCAACTATAATCGGTTAAAAGTTTAAATAATTAATTGAAAATTAATTTTTTGGTTAAATATGTATTTTTTCAGTGAAAAATCAATCTCTTTGGATGAAATATGAAAATTTTTGTAAAGACTTTTATTTAATAAATGATTTTAACTGTAACTTAGAATCTTTCACTTTTAGTTGAAAATTAATCTTTTTATTTTAAAATTCAAGTATTTGTTTAAAAGAATCGACTATTTTATTAATAATTTATCTTTTTTTTAGTAAAAACTAATCTTCTAGGTTAAAATTTCGACTATACATGATTAAAAGTTTAAAAAGTTTGGTAAAGAAATTTTATTTTAATTAATATTTTCGATAAAAAATTAGACTGTTCCGATATTGGTTAAAAATGATCTTTTTTAATTAAAAATTGAGATATTTCATTTAAAAATGAACTATTTTGTTGCCAATTTCTCTGTTTTAGGAAAAACTTACTCTTCTTAGTTAAATATCAATATTAAAAAAATTTATTAATCTTCTTGATTGAAGATTCAATTAATCGTGGTCGAAAGTTCAACTAATTGATTAAGCATTCATTTTTTTTTAAGATGCATAATTTAACTTCAAAATCTAAATTTTCTGTTAAAGAATGAACTATATCGTTGAAAATAATTCCTTTTTAATTAAACTTATTCTTTTTGGATGAAAATTCATCTTTTAGTCAAAAATCCAACTATTCTTGGTAAAAAGTTGAAAAAATTTCCATAAAATATTTATCTTTTCGGTTAGAAATAAAATTTTTTGTTGAAAATCTATCTTGTTAGCATTAAATTAATTCTTAAAACTGACATTTTAACTATATAATTTTTACAATTTTTTTCATAGAGATCGGGGTATGGCGTGTGGAGTGCCGTATAGTACGCGCAGTAGGTACAGCCGGTTCCAGTCGGCCAATTCCATTAATGTAACCTTTCTGTGGCCCTTTACGGTTAAAAATAAAAAGGCATTTGTATTTTGTAACTGACGAATAGTATTGAAATTTCCTGTTTTTTAAAATCTTACAATATTTTGAAAAAAATAATTTAAACTTGAGATCAATCCTTCAAAACCTAAAACTTAACTTTTATGATAAAAATTCAAATATTTTCTTATATGTTAAAAATTCCCTTTTTTGTGCAAGATTAATGAATTGACATATTTTTGAATTGGAAATTTCATTAATTGGATATAAATTCATGTATTTTTCACGAATTCGTATTTTTTGGGGAAAACTTAATTTTTTCGTTTGACAATTATTTCTTTGATTAATAAATAAACTATTTTCTTCAAAATTCTTTTTTTTATTTGTTCACAGTCTATATATTTAACTGTTAACAAAACAACGATACTTCGGGCTGACAATTGAAATTTTTTAGTGAAAAATTCTTTTTTTTTTGTCAAAATTTAATTTTTTAACTAATTTTTTAACAAAATTTAATTTTTTAACAAAACCGTTCAAGTTTCAACTAAAAAAGATCAGTTTCTAACCAAAAATGAAATAGTTAAATTTTTAAGTTAACAAACTCATTTTCGATAATAAAAATGAATTATCAACCATTTGTATAAAAAAAGTTGATTCTTTCAAAATAGTTAAATTTTCAAGAAAATATATAAATTTTTAATGCACAAAATTAATCTTCTACATAAATAGAAGAATGTTGAAGAAAATACTTGAATTTTTAAAGTGAAAAGTTGAATATTTAGAAAACAGTTGGTTTTGCAACTAGAAATAAAACTATTTTCATAAAAAGATAAATTTATAACTAAAAGGGGCATATGTTCAACTAAAAATGGAATCAATAATTTGCAGTTTAAAAATCTAAATGTGAATAAAAGCAATATGTATTTTCGACCAGTGTACGAATTTTCTAAGTGAATTTTCAAAAAGAAAGTTAATTAAAAAAAAAAGAATTTTATTTTGTACTGCATTGTTGAATTATTCAAACCAAATTTTTATCCGAAAAATACTGTTTTTTAACCAAAATAGTTCCAGTTTTAATCACAGAGATTGAATTTTAAAGAAGAAGATGAATTTTCAACTAAAATTGGAATACTTAAATTTTCAGTTATAAAAATTAATTTTTAATATAAAATTCGCAATGTTAGTTTAAGAATGAAACAACTTTGTTCAAATTTACTTGTCTCGTAATTGAAAAATCTTCATCGGTGGAAAATTCACCTATTTTCTTATAAATAGATTTTTTTGGTTGAGGATAGTAGTAGTTACAAATCTATATCATAAGTTGAATTTTTTTTGTAATTAACCCTTTTCAGTAAAAAGTTCCGCTATTTGCTTAAAAAAGTATGTATTCCGTTTAAAGAACCAACTCCTTTTCAAATATGCTTATTTTGTTTAGTAGCTCGTTCCAATTTACATAACAAATAATTTTTTAACAACAAATTTTACTATTTCTTTTTTGAAAATTTGTCTTTTTGACAGAAAATGAATCTTCTTAGTTAAAAATTTATCTTTTTAGCTGAACATGTAACTGTTGGGTCGAAAGTTGAACTCCTTTGTTAAAAATTTATATTTTTGAACTAAAAACTTAACTATTCCAATTTCGGTTCAAAATTGATAATTTTACTTGAAAATGTATCTTTTTTATTTGAAAAAAAATATTTCTTCAAGGTCATATATTTTGTTAAAGATTCGTCGCTTTGGCTAGAAATTTCATTTCTTCTGTTGAAAATAAACCTATTTTTTAATAAAATTTTTTTTTAATTAACAAATTATTTCTTTTCAGTTGAAAATTCAACTGCGCAGTTAAAAATGTATTGCTTCGATTTTTTTTGTTCAAATTTATTCATTTTTTTTCTTGTAATCTCTAAGTTACAATAAAATTAGAAATGTAATTTATTCTTTTAATTGCCTTGCATTTTATTGAATTAAACTTGAACTAATTTATCTTTTTAAATTCCATAAAATTATTTAAAAATTACATAATTGCTCCTATGTGAGTCTGAGAGCACCCACGAGTTTTCCTAGAGAAGTAATAGCCGAGAATTATTTCTTGAGCAATTTTCACATATGCTTTTACAGTAAAGTCTTTAAGAGTCGAAGGACGAAGAAAAGCGACTGCTTCACGTTCAACATTTACGAGCTGACGTCATGCCGAGTCAAGATTTTTTATTTATTTATTTTTTTTTAATTATTCTTTTTCCGTTTTTTGTGCAACTTCTTTGTCAAGCGAGCACACGTATATTCATAAAGTAGTATGTTCTGTGTCGTTTTTTGTGATTCTCGCTCTACGACTACCTGACGTCACTGCTGACAAATAGATCCTATGCGTGCAAGCAAAAAGTGTATTTATGTTTGTAAACTCGGTCAGAGGCAATTTGAGTTTACGGAATTTAAAGAATTTCTTCTTTTTTTATTTCGCGTTATATTACAAAATAGTTTATTGCATAAGTAGGAATACTTCTTATTGTTTACGTATTTGAACGCTTTTTTAATTGGAATGATTACAGTTTTTTAAAAATTATTTTCTTTTTTTCGTTATAACATTAATGAAATTTTTTAGAATACTGTCATTAGTGGCAGTTTTGTCAAAGTCGTGACAAAAGTGACATTTTTTTTTAATAATGGCATTGGTCGAATTTTTAAAAAAGTTTGTCACGACTAGAATTTTTTCCAAAACAGTGGTGTTTTTCCAGAATATTTTAAATTAAAAATATTTATTTATTAATAAATAATATATTAATAATAATATTTATTTATTTACTTAGAAATATTTTTTCTAGCATTAGTTTTATTTTCAAAATAGTAATACAGTTTTTTTAATAGTCATTGGCCTTTTTTATCACCTTTTTTATTAAACTTTTTTTCTTTAAATTGGAATTTTTTTAATTAGTGTTTTCATTGAAATTTTTTGTTGAAATTGTGACGCAAATGTCATTTTTTTCATTGTGGCATTAGTGAAATTTTTATAATAGCATTAGTGGTATTTTTACCAAATAATATCATTAATTGCATTTTTTTCTTAAAAGTGGCATAAATGGCCTAGTCTCCAAAATAATGGCATCGTAGAATTTTTTTTAAATAGTGGCATAGGTGGATTTTTTTTAAATTAGAGGCATGAGTGGGAAATTTTTTATTAGGATTAGACGCATTTTCCAAAAATTTTCAAAAGTAGTACCATTAGTAGATTTTTTTTTAAACTAGTATTTTTTAAAATAAGCTCTGTCGAAACAGTGATATTTTTTTTCAAAAAAGTGGCAAAGGTGGAATTAAAAAAAATTAGAATTGTTGACATTTATTTAGTAGCATCAGTTGTATTTTCTGAAAATAGTGTCATTAAAAGAATGTTTGTCAAGTTGTGGAATTTATTTTAAATAGTAGAACTTTTCAAAAATATAATGTCATTAATAGAAATTTTGTCAAAATACTGAAAAGTGTGGCATTTTATCCAAAATAATGGTATAAGTAGCATTTTTTTTAAATAATGGCATTAGTAGTATTTTCCAATAACATTAGTGAAACTTTCAAAATAGTGATATTACGAGCATTTTTTTAATTAGTCTAAGAAGTGGTATTTTTAATACTTTTTTTCTAATTGTGGGATTTTCAAAAATAGGAGCCTGAGAGTGAAATTTTTTTTGAATATTGATGATAATGGAATTCTTTTAAACTGGTGGCATTATCGACATTTTTTTAAATACTGGCTTTTCGTAGAAAGTGTCATTACATAATTTTTTTTAATGCGGCCTTTAGTGGAATTTGTTTCAAAATACTGGAATTTCAAAAAATAGTACTATTTTTCTAATGTTATCAGTATTGGAATTTTTACAAACTAGTGGCTTTGGTTAAAATTTGTGGAATTTTTTTTAATCATGTCGTCAGTGGGATATTTTTACACCGCTGTAATATTTTTGTTTTAATTTAACAATTTTTATTTGGGGAATCAGTGGCTCTTTTTGAAAATAGTGCCACTGTTTAAAAAATACTGGCATTAGTCGCATTTTTAAGAGTTTTATTTTTCAAAACAGTGTCATTTTTTTCAAAATAGCTTCATTTTTCAAGGTAATGTAATTAAAGGAATTTTCAAAACTTGATTTTTCAAAATAGTGTCATTTTTCCAAACAGTGTCAAATTTTTGAAATACTGTTTTTTTTTCAAAGTAGTGATATTTTTTTATTTCCGAATTTTAAAAAAATAGTGGTATAAGTGTACTTTGTTAAATAGTGACGTTAGTTTAATTTTTTTCAAGATACTGGTGATTTTTTAAATGACGATACTTTCTTTAACTAGTGGCTTTATTCTCACTTTTTCAAAACACAAGAATTTTTTTTAAATAGTGACTTGATATTATTTTTCAAAGCGGGTTTTTAAAAATATTGTGATTTTCCAAAATAGTGGCATTTTTCAAATAATTTTTCTTAACGTTATTTTTTGAAAATAGTGCATTTGGTAAAAGTGATGGCATTTGTGGCTTTGGTTAGAATTTGTGGATTTTTTTTTTAATTATGCAATCAGTGGCATCTTTTTACACCGCTGTGATGTTTTTTTTTTTAATTTGGAATTTTTTAATTGGCGAATCATTAGTCTTTTTTTTAAATACTGGATTTTTCCAAAATAGTGACATTTTTTAAGTAGTTTCACTTTTTGGACTTTTTCTAAATAATGTAATTTTTACAAAATAGTATCATTAGTCACATTTCTTAAAAAGTACTGGCATTAGTAGCGTCTTTCTTAAAAGTGGCATAAGTGACATAAGTATCCAAGCATTATGACGTTTTTTTTAAATTGTGGTATTGTAAAAAATAGTATCATTAGTGGAATTTTTGCAAAACAGTAATACTGATGACCTTTTTTTTAAAGAAGTGGAATTACTTTTTTTTATAAATACTGGAATCAGTGTCATTTTTTGAAAATTTTGACATTAGTGGCATTTTCAAAATTGGGATTCTTCAAGATAGTGTCATTTTTTCAAAATAGTGACATAAGCGGCATTTTTCAAAATAGTGTAATTTTTACAAATATTTGCATTGTTTAAAAACTAGTGGCATTAGTGACATTATTGGAATTATTATGGCATTTTTAAAAGTGGAATTTTTCAAAATAGTGCCTTTTATAAAAAATAGTGGCATTAGTGGCTCTTGTTCGAAATAGTGGCATTTGTGACATTTTAAGAGTGTAATTTCGCAAAATAGTATCATTTTTTAGGATCAGTGGGATTTTTTTCAAAATATAGTCATACATATAATTTTGGTCAAAATAGTGGCATCAGTGACATTTTAAGAGTTATTGGTCGCATTTTTAGGAATTTTATATTTCAAAATAGTAGCATTAGTGTCTTTTTTTCAAAGTTGTGGTAGTGGCTCTTTTCAAAAAAATAACATTAGTTGAATTATTTAAAAAATAGTGGCCTTGGTGGCATTGTTAAAAGAAATTGTGACATGAGTGGCATTTTTAAAAGCGGAATGTTTTAATGTAGTGTCATTTTTTTTTAAAATGGTGGCATCACTGGCTCTTTTTGAAAATAGTGACGTTGTTTAAAAAATCCTGGAATTAGTCGCATTTTTAAGCGTTTTATTTTTCGAAGCAGTGTAATTTTTTTCAAAATTGGGTCATTTTTTCAAGATAGTGTCATTACGGGCATTTTTAAAACTACGATTTTTCAAAATAGTGTCATTTTTTCAAAATAGTGTTAAATTTTCAAAATACTGTTTTTCAAAGCATTAATATTTTTTGAATCACGAAATTCTTGGAAAATAGTGATATGAGTGGCATTTTTTAAATAGTGATATTAGTATCATTTTTTTCAAAACACTAGCGTTTTTTTTAAATAACGATATTTTCTTTAACAATGGCTTGATTGACATCTTTTTAAAACACTACAATTTTTAAAAATAGTGGCTTAGTGGCATTTTTAAAAGCGGATCTTTTGAATAAGTGTAATTTTTCAAAATAGTGGCATTAGTGACACGTTTTAAAAATACTGGCATTAATACAAAATAGTGGCATTAGCGGAACTTTTGAAACTGAGATTTTTCAAAATAGTGGCATTTTTCAAATAGTTTGCCTTAATCTAATTTTTTTAAAACGGTACATTTATTAAAAATTATGGCATTATGGCCTTGGTGACATTGTTAAAAGAAGTAGTGTCAATTTTAAAAGTGGAATTTTTGAAAATAATGTCATTAAAAAAATAGTAATATTAGTGTCTGTTTTTCAAATAAATGGCATTGTTTAAAAACTAGTGGCTTTGGTGACGTTATTTAAAAGGTTGTGTCATTGGTCGCATTCTTAAGAATTTTATATTTTTAATTAGTGGCATTACTGTCGTTTTTTTAAAGTAGTAGCACTAGTATCTTTTTTAATAAAAAGTGTTGGCTCGTCTTGAAAATAGTGACATTGTTTAAATAATTGTAGCATAAGTCGCGTTTTGAAGAGTTTAATTTTTCAAAACAATGTCATTTTTTCAAAATAGTGGCAACCGTGGCATTTTTAAAAATAGGATTTTTCAAAATAGAGTTACTTTTTCAAAATACTTGCTCTAGTATATCTTTTTTAAAGCAGGATCATTAATGGCTCTTTTTCTAAATATTGGAATTAGTGGCATTATTTACAAAATAATAGCCTGGGTGGAATTTATAAAGAAAAAAATAGTGGTATTTTTAAAAAAGAAAATTTTTTATAATAGGATAATTTTTTAAACAGTGATATTATTGGCACTTTTTCCAAATAAAAGCTTCAGTTATTTTTTTCAAAAAAGTGGCATTAGTGTCTTTTTTTCAAAGTAGTGGCACTAGTGACATTTTACGAAATAGTGGCATCAGTGGGTTGTTTTAAAAATAGTGACATTGTTTTAAAAATAGTGGCATTAGTCGCATTTTTAAGAGTTTAATTTTTTCAAAACAGTGTCATTTTTTCAAGATAATATCATGAGTGGCATTTTTAAAAGTAGGATTTTTCAGAAGAAAGTTATTTTTGCTTTTAACGAGCATTAGCGTCTCTTTTTCGAAAAAGTAACATCAGTTGAATTGTTTTAAAAACAGTAGCTTTGGCGACATTGTTAAAAGAAGTGGCAATTTTAAAAGTAGAATTTTTCAAAATAGTGGGATTAAAAAAAATGGTGACATTAGTGGCTCTTTTTAAAATAAGTGGCATTGTTTAAAAACTAGTGCCCTTGGTGGCATTATTTATAAGGTTGTGCCATTGGTCGCATTTTTAAGAATTTTATATTTTAAAATTGTGGCATTAGTGTCGCTTTTTTTGAAGTAGTGGCACTAGTGGCTTTTTTCGAAAAAGTGACATTAGTGGCTCGTTCTGAAAATAGTGACATTGTTTAAAAATATTGACATTAGTCGCATTTTTAAGAGTTTAATTTTTCAAAACAGTGTCATTTTTTAAGATAATGTCATAAGTAGGATTCTTAAAAGTAGGATTTTTCAGAAGAAATTTATTTATTTTTTAACTGGCATCAGTGTCTCTTTTTCAAAGCAGGGACAATAGCGGCTCTTTTTCGAAAACGTAACATTATTTGAATTGTTTTAAAAATATTGGCCTTGGTGACATTGTTAAAAGAAATAGTGGCAATTTTAAAAGTGGAATTTTTCAAAATAGTGTCATTAAAAAACATGGTGACATAAGTGGCTCTTTTTTAAATAAGTGGCATTGTTTAAAAACTAGTGGCTTTAATGACATTATTTAAAGTCTGTGTCATTGGTCGCATTTTTAAGGATTTTATATTTTTAAATAGTGGCATTAGTGACGCTTTTTTAAAGTAGTGGCACTAGTGGCTTTTTTCGACAAAGTGACATTAGTGGCTCGTTTTGAAAATAGTCACATTGTTTAAAAAATAGCGGCATTAGTCGCGTTTCTAAGAGTTTAATTTTTCAAAAAAATGTTATTCTTTCAAAATAGGGGCAACCGTGGCATTTTTAAACATTGGATTTTTCAAAGTCGAGTCATTTTTTCAAAATACTGGCACTAGTGTATCTTTTTTAAATCAGGAGCATTAGTGGCTCTTTTTCGAAATATTGGAATTAGAGGCATTCTTTACAAAATATTAGCCTTGGTGGAATTTATAAAGTAAAAAATAGTGGTATTTTTAAAAGAGGAATTTTTTCATAATAGGGTAATTTTTCAAATAGTGATATTAATGGCACTTTTTCAAAATAAAAGGATCAGCGACTCTTTTTCAAAATAATTGGTGACATTATTCAAAAATGGTGCTATTAGTCGCATTCTTAAGAGTTGCATTTTTCAAAATAGTGGCATTAGTGTCTCTTTTTCAAAGCAGTGGCACTAGTGACATTTTACGAAATAGTGGCATCAGTGGCTCGTTTTGAAAATAGTGACGTTGTTAAAAAAAAATTGCATTTTTCGCATTTTCAAGAGTTTAATTTTTTAAAACAATGTCATTTTTTGAAGATAATGTCATGAGTGGCATTTTTAAAAGTAGGATTTTTCAGAAAAAAGTCATTTTTTTAAATACTGGCAGTAGTGTCTCTTTTTTGGAAAAGTAACATTAGTTGAATTATTTTAAAAACAGTGGCCTTGGTGACATTGTTAAAAGAAATAGCGGCAATGTTAAAAGGGGAATTTTTTAAAATAGTGTCATTAAAAAAATCGTGATATTACTGACTCTTTTTCAAATAAGTGGCATTGTTTAAAAACTAGTGGCCTTGGTCACATTAGTTAAAAGGTTCTGTCATTGGTCGGATTTTTAAGAATTTTATATTTAAAAATAGTGGCATTAGTGTCTCTTTTTCAAAGCAGGGGCATTAGTGGCTCTTTTTCTAAATATTGGAATTAGTGGCATTATTTACAAAATAGTAACCTTGGTGGGATTTATAAAAATAAATAGTGACAGTTTTAAAAGTGAAATTTTTTCAAAATAGGGTAATTTTTCAAATAGTGACATCATTAGCAGTTTTTCAAAATAAAGGCGTCAGTGACTATTTTTCAAAATAATTGGTGACATTATTTAAAAAATGGTGTCATTAGTCGCATTCTTAAGAGTTTCATTTTTTTAAATGTTGGCCATAGTGTGGCCGTTTTTCAAATTAGTGGCACTAGTGGCTTTTTTTCGAAATAGTGGCATCAGTGGCATCAGTGGCTCGTTTTGAAAATAGTGACGTTGTTTAAAAAATAATTGCATTTTTCGCATTTTCAAGAGTTTAATTTTTTAAAATAGTATCAGTTTTTAAAGATAATGTCATGAGTGGCATTTTTAAAAGTAGGATATTTCAGAAAAGAGTCATTTTTTTAAAATACTGGCAGTAGTGTCTCTTTGTTGGAAAAGTAACATTAGTTGAATTGTTTTAAAAACAGTGGCCTCGGTGACATTGTTAAAAGAAACAGTGGCAATTTTAAAAGGGGAATTCTTTAAAATAGTGTCATTAAAAAAATCGTGACATTACTGACTCTTTTTCAAATAAGTGGCATTGTTTAAAAACTAGTGGCCTTGGTCACATTATTTAAAAGGTTGTGTCATTGGTCGGATTTTTAAGAATTTTATATTTAAAAATAGTGGCATTAGTGCCTCTTTTTCAAAGCAGGGGCATTAGTGGCTATTTTTCGAAATATTGAAATTAGTGGCATTATTTACAAAATAATAGCCTTGGTGAGATTTATAAAAAATAAAAAAAACAGCGGTAGTTTTAAGAAGTGAAATTTTTTCAAAATAGGGTCATTTTCCAAATAGTGACATTAATGGCAGTTTTTCAAGATAAAGGCATCAGTGACTATTTTTCAAAACAATTGGTGACATTATTTAAAAAATGGTGTTATTAGTCGCATTCTTAAGAGTTTCATTTTTCATAATGCTAGAATTAGCGTGGCCCTTTTTCAAATTAGTGGCACTAGTTGCTTGTTTTCGAAATAGTGGCATCAGTGGCTCGTTTTGAAAATAGTGACGTTGGTTAAAAAATAGTGGCATTAGTCGAATTCTTAAGAGTTTAATTTCTCAAAATAGTGTCATTTTTTTTTAAATAGCGTCATTTTTTCAAGGTAGTGTCATCAGTGGCATTTTCAAAACTGTGATTTTTCAAAATAGTGCAATTTTTTTAAATAGTGCAAAATTTTCAAAATACTATTTTTTTTCTTCAAAATAGTGGTATTATATGGCATTATTTCAAGCGGTTTTTTTTTAAATAGTGTAATTTTGAAAAAATAGTGACATTAGTGGCACTTTTCCAAAATAATGGCATTCTAAAAAAAATAGTCAAGTTATTGGCACTTTTAAAATCGAGATTTTTGAAAATAGTGGCATTAGTGGCGTTCTTTTAAAAATAAAAATTAGCACTTGAATGCATAAAAAATGTCGAAAAAATATTATTTCAACAAAAACGGGTTTAATTCGAAAATATTTCTTTAGCAAATTAATACTCATCCAATGGATTCTCAGTAGGGAATTTACAAAAAAAAAATCCCAACACTAATCATCTCCTTGTGAGTCCTTAATTCGCCTCTGTCCTTGTCTCAGCTTCGATCGCTGATATCTAAGCGCGTGCATGGCTCACGGGTATATCACGATACAAAAAAAGAAATAAAAAAAAATTTGCGTCACGCATAGATGCCGAGTTAAGGTCCTTCGATTTGGTTAACCGCAAACCGCAAGTGAGAGAAAATCTTGACAACTTCGCTCTTTATTTTTCATCCTCCTTCCTCCGGAGACGCGTGCTGGCGGTTCCCTTGAGTCCATCATCGCTTCGTCCTTTTTCGTGACACGTAATGACGTTGTAATTTCCTCGGAAGACTGCAACGACCAATTTCTAACATGCAAACTTGTCCTCTGGAATTTATACCTTCAAGGGAGATAGAAAGACTTTAAAGTGGATTTTCGGAATCCATTTTTTAAGTACTTTTCTAATCAGATTGACAGGTGTTTTTCTAGGAATCTGTATTATCCTCAGAGATAATTGGAAATTTTTTATGTCTTTTCAGACTAGATGGAGCTATGAATTAAAATTTTTTCTCAAAAAAGATCTTCTCCGTCGCTCTAATGGAAATCGAATCACAGAACTTCCGGTTGGCTGCTTTTCCCTTAAGCTACTAGAGACATCGAAATAAAATTCCTTTTTCAAAAATACACGCATTATTTTTCCAGGTGTTAAAATTAAATTTTTTTAAGAAATCCTTATTATCTTTGGAGAATAATAGAAATTCTTCAGGTCATTTCAGACTAGAAGGAGCGAAAGAGAAGAATTTAAAAAAAATTAATTTATGACATTTTCGTTTATAGGACTATCTTGTCTGAAAAGACGTTAAGAATTTCTGTTGTTTTCTGATGATAGTACAGATTTTATGAAAAATTTAAATACGTGTTACCTGGAAAAATAAAACGTGTATTTCTGAAAAAAGATTCTCCTTTGATCTCTTTAGTAGCTTAAGGGAAAAGCGCAGGAGAAGATATTGCAAACAAAAATTAATTTTGACTTGTGTTGCAATTTTTTTGTCAAATTACTATAACTATTTTCTTAAATTTCCTTGACTCCATTCTTTTAAAGAATGTAATTATTTCTAAAAAATTCTATTAATACCACTATTATTTTAATAATGATAATAATGCAACTATTTTAGAAAAGTTCCACTAATGCTAATACTTGATCAAATTCCACTATTTTGAAAAAACCCCACTTATAAAACTGCCATCAATTCCACATTTTTTTTAAACAATACCACTACTTTCAGAAAATCCCAGTAATGCCACTATTTTGAAATATCACACTTTTAAAAATGCAACTTTTGCCATTATTTTTTAAACAATGCCAATAATAACACTATTTTTAAAACAATACCACTAATCTCACTATTTTTAAAAAATACAACTAATGTATCTGTTTTGAAAAATGCCTCTGAAGGCACTATTTTGAAAAAATTGTAGTATTTTCGAAAAGTGCAAGTAATGCCACTATTTCGAAAAAATATCACTATTCTGAGAAATGCCAGTATTTTAAATATTTGCCACTATTTTAAAAAATTGAACTCTTAAAAATGCAACTAATGCCACTGTTTTTCAAATAATTCCACTAGCGCAACTATTTTTAAAAAATGACTTTGTTTTGAAAATCGCACTTTTGAAAATTCCAGTAAAGGCACTATTTTGAAAAATGCCAATAACACCACTATTTTCATAAAAAGCCAGTTTTAAAAAATATCACTATTTTACCAAAATGCGACTATTTTTCAAACAATGCCACTAATACCACGAATGCTACTATTTAAAAAATGCTACCGACATTAAAAAAATAACACTTTTAAAAATGCCACTTTTACTAATAATTTTTAAATAAGGCGAATGACTCTATTTCGAAAAAATGACACTATTTTGAAAATTTTCTCCTTTAAAAATGCAACTATTTTGTATACAATACCACAAATGCTACTTTTTAAAAAAGATTCCTCGAACACTGCTATTTGAAAAAAATGGGACTAATTTAGGAAATAACACTGATGCCACTTTTTCTTAAATAATTCTACGAATGACATTATTATGAAAAAGTTCAACTAATGCCACTGTTTTGAAAAATTTCAGTTTTTTGAAAAATTCCACTTTTAAAAATGCAATTGATGGCACTATTTCTTAAATAATACCACTATTTTGAAATAATTACATTATTTTGACAAATCTCACTTTTAAAAATACCACTATTTTTAAACAATTTAACTTTTTTTCAGATGTAACTATTTTCTCTATTAAAAATTCAAGTTATGGTATTATCTTTGAAAAAATTGCGACTGCTGCCGCTTCCTTAAAAAGATTCGACTATTTTTTCTAATAACAAAAATACCACTAACAAAACATTTTTTTAAATTCCACTATTTTTGCTCTATGAAAATTTCAATTATGGTATTATTTTTAAAAAATGCCATTAAAATCAGAATTAAAAAAAACTTGACAAATGTCACGATTTTGAAAATTGTAACTAATTCTAATATTTTTAAAATGACATAATTAAAAAAAGTCATTAGTATTCACTGTTTACAAAATTACTACAATTTTGACAAAAATCCTAATAATGCCAGTTTTTTAAATACTACTAGTTTCACTATTTGAAAAATGCCACTTAAAAAAAAATCTAGTCCTATGAAGAAGTTCCAATGCCACTGCTATTTAAAAAAAATACGAACATTTTTAAAAATTGCCATTGATACTACTATGCATTTAAATAAATACTGTTATTAAAAAAAATATTACTGCGTCTTCTTAAAAAATGCCACTTTTACCACAATGTTTACAAGAATGTTGCTAATGGCACTATTTTAATTTGCAAATCAAATAAATTAAATTTCTATCAAAATAGTTCAATTTTCAAACAAAATCATAAATTTTCATGGAGGAAAAATTATTTAAAAACAAAATGAATTTTCAACTATAAAATATCAACTTAACGCAAAAAATGGAGCCAAAAATAGTATAGTCAACATTTTAGTAAGGAAAATTAATTTTCAAAAAAACAATTTTGCAACAAAATAGTTAAAACCTATTTTGAATACTGATGAAAATATACTTCGAATTACATGAATTCCAGGTTCATTGCTGGGATCATCTAAATTACTTTGAATTATTTGGAATATAAAGTGGATTAATCTGGATTCCAAGTAGATTCTTGCATTATCAAAACAATCCAAGTTATCTTAATTAAAAGTTTATTGCTTGGATTATCTAAATAACTAAGAATTTGCCGGATTATCAAGATTATTATTCGGGATTATGTGTAAATTTGTCTGGTTTTCAAGTGGATTATTTGGATGATCTAAATTAATTCGAATTACCTAAATTAGAAGTTAATTGCTTGGATTACCTAAATTTTGTTGAATTACCTTGATTATAAAGTTTATCACTCTGGATTATAGGTAAATTTTTCTGGATTCCAAGTGGATTACTTGGATTACCTAAATTAATTTGAATTATCTGGATTACAAATCACTTTCTTGGATTACCTAAGTTATTTAAAATGAACTGGATTGTTAAGTGGATTAATCTGGCTTATAGGATTGCTAGTGTCCCAGGTGGATTGCTCTGTATCCCAGTTGGATTGCTTTATTACCAAACTCAGCCCGATTGATCTGCATTATAAGTGGATTACTCTGAGTAAGAACTAGATTTTTCTGTTTCAAAAGCGGATTACACCATATTATAAGGGGATTGCGCTGGATTACAAGTGGATTTAACGAATTACCTTAATTATTTTGATTTATCTAGTTTGAAAATGGATTACACTTGATAACCCCAGATTAGAAGTGGATTCCTCTACATTAAAAGTGGATTACTAAGATGATCTTGATTAGTCTGATTGGTCTGGATCACAAGTGGATAACTGTTGATTACTCCAGATAATTAGTGAATTACTCTGATTTAGAGTTGGATTACTCCAGATCATCTGGATTGTTCTGTAATCTAGGTGGATTACTTTGGTAACCTGAATTAGCCTGCTTGAACTAAATTACAAGTAGATGACTATTGATTCCTCCGGATTAGAGGTGGATTACTTTGAATTAGAGCTGAATTTCTATAGATTATAACTGGATTACTCTGCATTACAAACGGATTACTTGGATGACCTTGATTAGTCTGATTGATCTGGATCACAAGTGGATTACTTTTTATCACTCCAGAGTACAAGTGGATTACTCTGATTTATATTCGAATTACTCTCAATTTTAACTATATTCTTCTGGATTATTCTGATTTAGAGTTTAATTAATCCGAATTATTTAAATTGTCTTTTATTCTAAGTGGATTAGCTGGATTATATAAATTGATCTGATTGTTCTGGATTACAAGTAGATAACCACTGATTGCCTTAGATTATAGGTGAATTACTTCGACCCTGAGCTGGATTTCAATAGATTGCGAGTAGATTACAGTGAAAACGAGCTGAATTATTTAAGATTATAAGTGGATTAAGTTGGATCACAAGTGGATTATTCTTGATTTCTCTATATTACAGATGGATTGCTCTCAGTAAGAGCTGGATTACTCCAGATTTCAACTCGACTGCTCTGAATTCCCGATAGATTACTTGGACTACCCGAATTATTTTGATTAGCCTGGATAACAAGTGGATTATTATAGATTACTTCATGTTACAAGTAGAGTACTCTTAGTTCGAGCTGAATTAATTTCAAAGTTTGAATTGAATGTACTGTATTTGAGTCGGTTTACTTGGATTACATGAATCCTGATCTGATTGATCTGGATTACAAGTTGATTACACTGGTTGATTTTGGATTACAAGTGGATTACTCTTAATTAATACATATTAAAAGTAGATTCTTTTGAATAAGTCGGAATACTTCATATTATAACTGGATTACCCTGGATTACAAGTAGATTACTATAGATTACTCCATGTTACAAGTAGAGTAATCTTAGTTCGGGCTGGATTACTTAAAAATTTTAACTTGAATATACTGGATTTCGGGTGGTTTACTTGGATTACATAAATCCTGATCAGATTATTCTGGATTACAAGTGGATTACACTTGATTAGCGTAGATTACAAGTAGGTTACTATTAATTAATCTATATTGAAAGTATATCATTTTGAATAAGACGGAATACTTCATATTATAACTGGATTACTCTGGATTACAAGTTGATTACGCGGATTACAGATTCGAATAACAAATTACTCTGACGCTTATACCAGAGTTGTTACACAATCACTGGATCTTTTTTAATTCTTTAAATTCTCATTTGCAAATTGAAAAAAGAGAAAAATTGTAAAAATTGGAAATTGAATTTTTAATAGCTAAAAATTTAATTCTTAAATCTTAAAAATTTAACTGAGAAACAAACCCTTTTTCAATTTTAATTGGCAATTTGTTTTTTATTGCAGAATTGCCATTCTAACCGGCCGGAAACAGGTACTGGGATGATAATAAAAATAAAATAAAAAAATCTTCTTTCCTAGAAAATCCTCCGCAATATTTCTTGCTTGGGGCAAATCATCATGACCCTTTTTGAAATCTCTCCTCCCCCTGATTGACGTAATGACACAGGTACTAAAATTTCCCAAGTTGTCAAACCACTTCTTACGAAATCCGATCGAATTCCTCCCATAATTTTTCTTCCTTCTTTTTAAATTTCTCTGTTTGTTCTTTCCATCTAGAATTATTATCGAGACTACAAATAAATTAAATTTATTAATTTCAACAAACTCAAACTACCATGCATGCTCATATAGGGGCTAGGGTGGTAAAAAATTTCTTTCACACATAAATATTTAATTATATTCTTTGAAAACTATTTTTTTAGAAATTAATCTTCGTGATTGAAAATTCAACTAATTGATTAAAATATTTTGTTAAAAATTAATTTTTTCAGTCAAGGATCGATCTCTTTGATTTATGATTAAACTATCTGTTTAAATTTTGGTTTATTTTTTATTTTAATAATATTTTTTTTTCATTTTTCTCGTTTTGTTATTAACGTCTAGAATTTTTCTCCCAATTTCACCACCCATTTGCTAAACATTTATTTTATTTGTTAAAGTTTGAACTATTGAAAATTATTTTTTTTAACTAACAATATTAAACTGTTTTATTATTAGTGGAAAATTGTCTGGTTCTAGTAAAAAATTGAACGATTTATTTGAAAACTTATATTCTTCTGTTTTAAATTTAACTTCTTTTTCATAGAAAATCAATTTTTTTATGGAATATTCAACTAATTGCTTGAAAGATGAAATATTTTGTTAACGAATTTTCTTTGTTTTTCAAATAATTTGACTTCCTTCTTATCATGTTTCTCGGCTCATTTTTGCCATTCAGAATTATTACTGGAGTTTCAAGTAAATAAAAGCAATAAATAATTATTTAAACCAAAACTTGCACTACCACTCATATTTTCTATGGGCCCTACGGTTTAAGGTGGTCCAAAAAATAATTTTTTTATATTAAAATCTTACCTCCTCATTTTTTATCATTTAGTGAAAAAAAAATTTGCCTAATTCTAAGAGATTTTTAAAAAATTTGTAGAGATGGGGCACCCCCTGAAAGTATCTCAAAGTGATTAAAATTCAAAGAATCCATTCATTTTAAAAGGAATCGAAGTTTGAATTTTTAATCCAGTTTTAATTTTTTTTCGTTAAAGCCAATTTTTCCAGTTGACTATACAACTATTTGGTTAGAAAATGTAACTTTTGGGAATTTTATTTTGTAAAAATGTATCTTCTGTATAAAATTTTGACTGCTTGGTTTTAAGTTCCATTATTTCGTTTCAAATCAACCTTGGTTGATAGTTTACATTCTTTTTTTAAAGGCTCAAACTGCCATTTATATTTACTTATGTGGTCTAGGATGGTCAAATTTTTTTTTAATTTGAAATATTTCTATTTTATTTCGGGTTGAAAGATTATATATTTGAATGAAAATAAAAAAAATTTGTTATAAACTCATCCTTTTTGGTTGAACATTCAACTGGAGTGATAAAAATGTGTCTTTTCAGGTTGAAAATTCAACTGCTTTGTTAAATGTTGAACTACATTTTTAAAAATCCATTTTTTTTTAATTCAACTTTTTGATGGAAAAATATACTATTTTATCGAAAGCTTGTTTTGTTTGTTCACAATTACTCTTTCTAGGTAGAAAGAATTAAATATTTGATAGAAAATTTATATTGTTTGTATGAAAATGGAACCTTTTTATTCAAGGCTTATAAAAGATTTCAATTTTGGTTTAAATAGATAATTTTTAGTTGAACAGTGAACTATTAAATTTTTTATTGAGAATTCATATTTTTTGGTTGAAAGTTCCGTCATTTAAAAAAAAATCTTTCTATGATTGAAAATTCAACAACTTGGCTTAAGGCTGAACTTTTTTGTATAAAAATAATTTGTTTTGTTTAAATATTAACTTTTTAAAATTTGTTTTCCTTAAAAAATTATTTTTTATAACTGGAAATTCAATGAGTTTGTTGAAATTTGAAATACTTCGTTAAACATTAATTGTATATTTGAAAGATCAAACTATTTTTTTATAATTTTTTTGGACTAAAAAATTGTTTTGTATCTAAAAATTAAACTATACCTTTTTTGATGAGTTTTATATTTAAATTTTTTAGAATTAATTTAATTAGTTAAATATCCATTTCTCGATTGGCAATTCAACTATTTTTTTTTAAATTCGTTTTTTGGGTGTTAAAATTAACTTGTTAAAATTTCAATTTATTCTCTCTTGATTGAAATTTTTTCCTAATTGAAAAGTCAACTCTTTTGTTAAAAATTTGTCTCTTTCGTTTGCAATTTTACCTATTTAATTAAAAAACCTTCTCGATTGAAAATCTTAATTTTAATTAAAATAAACTCTATTAACTCCAAATTTGATAATTTATTTTTTGGTAGAAAACTAACTTTATGGTTGAAGATTAAAAAACTTATTTAATTAGAAATTATTTCTTTTAGTTAAAGATCCATTTCTTTGGTCTAAAATTCTTTATTTTTTATAATAATCAACTTTATAAGCTAAATATTTAACTATTCCATTTTGGAAAATTAACTTCTTGGTAAAAAATTCAAAAATTTGGTTAACATTTTTTTTTCTTTTAACTGAAAAATCTTTCCTCGTTCAAAATGTAACTGTTTTGTTGCAAATTTGTCTTTCTGGTTTAAAATTTCCATTTTTTTGGCCGAAAATTTAAAATGTTTATTAAAAAATTAACCACTTACTTGTAAGTTAGAATACTAAGTTAAAAATTAATTTTTTATTTGATGATGGATTTTGTTGGTTCACTATTTAACAGTTTAGTTGAAAAATAAAATTTTATTTATCATAAAAAAATAATAATTGAAAAATTAATTTCTGGTTGAAAATTCACATCTTTTATCGAATTTTTGACGTTTTTGTTAAAAAATTGATCTTTTTAGCTATAAATTTAACATTATAATTTTACGATTATGTTCAATTATTTAATTGGACCAAATTTAAAATAATAACAAGTTGTAATTTAGAGTCGTTTTAAATTTGTATTGTCCAATTCACTTTTTCCAAAAAGGCTTTTGAATCATATTTTCAAATATCCATTACAAGAGGATTTTAGGTTTCGGTATTTTCTAAAAAAACTTCTGTGATTTATGATTTTTTGATTTTTTACTTTAATATTTTTTCATTGAAGTCGGGCTCTTTTTGGCCAACGTTACACCTACTCGGCTCATTCGAGCAGGATACAAGCCCGCGGGGTACGAGAAGAACATTACATTTTTTTTGCGAATCTTTTTTTTCTGTTTTTTGCTTCTTATCCCTCGTTGTAAATTTCTTCTAAGGCTTCTCGAATCTTTTTATTGTGACCAGTTTCTTGACTTTGGTAAATTTTAATTCTTGTATATGAATTCCGATCAAAATTAAAAAAGCTATAAAGTTTTTAGAACTTTCTAAAGTTGAAATAAATAGCAGTAAATATTATTTTAATTGTACTCCTCCATGTGATGTTATGGTGTTTAAGAGTTAAATTTTTAATTAAAAAGAATCAATTTTCAACTAACAAATTACAAATTTTTAACCAAAATGTTAAATTAATTTTTTTATTTTAAAATTTCACTGTCTCGTTGAATTTTTTTTTAGTTGAAAATCAATCTTGACAATTACAAATTTCACTGTTCAATATTGTATTAAACAATTATTTGTTCTGATAAATATTGATATATTTTGTTAAAAAATTGATGTATATTGTTGAAAATTCATATTTTTTGTTATAATTTAACTGCTATAGTTTAAAATGAAAACATCTTTTTCTTTTGTGACATTAAATATTGTATGTATTGTTAGACTTTATTACTTTTTTTTTAATCAACTATTGGGTTTAAAGTTGCAAAACATTGTTATAATTAATTTTTGTTGTTGAAAATTTCTCTTCTTTGGTAGGAAAATAATATTCTTGGCTGAAAATTCAAGAACTATCTTGAAAAATAATTAGATGTTATTTTTGTTGAAAATTCCACTAGGTTTTTGAATGTTTTGTAGTTGGAAATTGATATTTTTTGGTAGAAATTCATCCTTTTGGTGAATAATTGATTATTGAAAATATCAGTCATTTGTTTAAAATTCAGTTTTCTGTTAAACATTCTTATTTTTAATTAAAAATTAAAGTATTTATTTAGAAATGTAACTATTTTGTTGGAAATTGTTAAATAACAAAGAACTATTGCATCTTTATGATGAAGATATTGAGTTTCTTCATCAACTTATTTTTCATTGAAGAAGATCCAGGAGTGTCTCCTATGCTGATCTATTTAGTTTTTTAAATATCTGATATTAATTATGATACAGATATTAGGTTCATTGACCGAGTCAATTTTCAATAAAGAATATTTAGAGTTTATTATTCCGCTTATCTGTGACATTTTGAAATTTTTAATTGATGTCAACTTATATAAATGTATCTCTTCACGAATAAAAGATGAAATTTCTAAAACAGGTAATTTTTCAATAAATGAAGAAGAAACTCTTGCATCTTCAGAATCAAGATTTTGAGATTATTGACTAAGTTAATTCTCAACAAAGCAAATAAGTTAACAAAAAACTCTCACATCATCATGTAATTTATTGTCCAGGTCATTTTGCAATAGTGGAGGAAGAAAATATTGTGTCTGCATGATAAAGATATCAAGTTAATATTATTACTGATGCTACTTATGATAAATATACTAATTTTCTTTTCTAGGTTGTTTTCTAATTAATAAACAAACAAATTTTGCATCTACATGATGAAGATGTTAACTTTGTTTGCCAGGTTATTTTTCAATGGATGAAGACAAAACTATTAGATTGTCTTTATTGAAAAGTAACCTGATTTAAAAACCTAATAGTGCCATTAGCAGACAATGAAAAAAAAAACAGTGGCATTAGTGGCATTTTTAAAAAATAGAAGCACACTGTTGACCTTGTTAAAACAATTATAAATATTAATTGATGATAGTTATGATGAAGATATTATGTTACTTCATCAGCTTGTTTTTCAATGCAGAATTCTACTGGTCCATGTAATGTTTCAATATTGCTATTAATGCTAATTATGATAAATACACTAACTTTCTTCTTTAGGTTGATTTATAATAAGTGAACAAACAAATTTTGCACATTAAGGATAAAGAGATGATGTTTCTTGATTAAGTTATTTTTCAGAGAATGCATAAAAAACTCTGACATCTTTTTCATTGAAAAATAAGCTTATTAAGGAAACAAATAGTTCTACTAGTAGACAATGCTACAAACGCAGAGGCATTAGGGACATTTCAAAAACAATAGTATGCACAATAGTGGCTTTAAAAAAAATTACAAATGTTGATTGATGATAGTTGTGATGAAAATATGAATTAAGTTACTCAACCAGAATGTTTATCAATGAAGCATTCTACTGATCCATGTGATGTTTTGATATTGTTGCAGATGTTCATCGGGATAAGTAAACTAAGTTTCTTATTCAAGTTGTTCTGTAATGAATAAGCAAACAAGTTTTGTATTTTTGTGATGAATATATTAAATTACATTTCAAGATTATTTTTTGATAATGGAATCTACTGGTCCATGTGATCTTTTAATATTGTTGCTGATGCTAATCATTATAAATATACTAAGTTTCTTTTCCAGTTTGTTTTCTAATGAATGAAGAAACCAACTTTGCATCTTCATGATGAATATATTAAGTTTCTTGACCAGATTATTTTGCAGTGAATGATTCAAAAACTCTTATATCGTCTTCATTGAAAATAATCTTATTAAGAAACCTAATAGTGCTATTGGCAGACAATAAGGGGAATATAGTGAAATTAGTGGCATTTTGTAAAAAAGGTAGCACATTAGTAGCATATTTGAAAAGTATTTATTGACGATAGTCGCAATGAAGATATTTATTTTTCTTCACCAAATTTTTTTTTTTAATGAAGAGTGCTATTGGTCCATGTGATGTTTTAATATTGTTTCTGATTCGAATAATGACAAATATACTAAGTTTCTTTTTGAGTATGTTCTTTAATCAATGAACAAAAAAAAAATTTCGCATCTGCATGATGAATATATTAAACTACATGACAAGATTATTTTTTTATAATGAGTTCTACTGGTCCATGTGATGTTTTAATATTGTTGCTGATGCTAATCATTATAAATATACTAAGTTTCTTCTCCAGTTTGTTTTCTAATAAATAAAGAAACCAACTTTGCATCTTCATGATGAATATATTAAGTTTCTTCACCAGATTATTTTGCAGTTAGTGATTCAAAAACTTTTATATCGTCTTCATTGAAAATAATCTTATTAAGAAACCTAATAGCGCTATTGGGAGACAATGAGGAGATGGCGAAATTAGTGGCCTTTTTTGAAAATAGTATCACAATAATAGCATTGTCGAAAAACACAAATATTAATTGATGATAGTCGTAATGATGAAATTAATTCACTTGACCAGATTGTTTTTTAATGAAGAATTCTACTGGCCCATGTGATGTTTTATTATTCTTATTAGCCCTAATTACTTTAAATATGCTTAGTTACTTTTCTAGATTGTTTTGTAATGAATAACCAAACAAAGTTTGCATTTTCATGATGGAATGTTGAAGTTCCTGGACCAACTTGTTTTGCAATGAATAAACAAAAAATTGTTGTGTCTGCATGATGAAGATATTACATTTCTTGTCCAGGTTCTTTTTTAGCAAATAAAAAAAAAACTCTGATCTTGTCTTCACTGAAAAATAACCTGATTAACAAACATAATAGTGCTTTTAGTAGACAATCACGAGAAAATAGTGGCATTAGTTGTATTTTTTGAAAATAGTAGCACAATAGTAGGATCATTAAAAAAATTACAAATATTTATTTATGATGCTCATGATGAAGATGTTAAGTTACTTGACCAGATTGTTTTTCAGAGAGGAGCTTTAGTGATCTATGTGATATTTTAATATTGTTACTGATGCTAATTATGATAAATATACTACGTTTATCTTCAGGTTGTTTTGTAATGAATGCACAAACAAATTTTGTATCTTCATGACGAAAAGAGCAAATTTCTTGAACAGGTTTTTTTTTAATGAACGAAGAGAAAAACAATATTTTCTGTATGATGAAGATATAAAGTTTCTTGATAAAGTTTTCATGTGTTTTTTCAACATTGTGACTGATGCTAATCATGATAAATATACAAAGCTTCTGCTCCAGGTTATTTTTTAATAATGCCAAACCGTGAATGAATAACAAACACTAACAACATCTTCATTAAAAAAAAAAAAACCTGATAGACAAACCTAATAGTGCTATTAGCAGACAATCACCAAAAATAGTGGCCTTAGTTACATTTTTTGAAAATAGTAGCAGAGTAGTGGCATTGCTAAAAAAATTACAAGTATGGATTCATGCTAGGCATGATGAAGGTATTAAGTTACTTTATCAATTTGTTTGTCAATGAAGATTTCTACTAGTTCATGTGATGTTTTAATATTGTTACTGATACTAGTCATAATAAACATACTAATTTTTTACCGGGTTGTTTTGTAATAAATGGACAAACAAATTTTTTTATTTTTATGATGAATATATTCAGTTCCTGGACCAGCTTATTTTTCAGTGGATGAATGAAAAACTCTTGCATTGGCTTAATTGAAAAAAAAACGTTATTAGGAAAACTAATTGTGCTATTAGCGGATAATGACAAGAAAACAGCGGCATTTTTTGAAGGTGCTAGTACAACAGAAGCTTTATTAAAGAAATTACAAATCCTTATTGATCATAGTCATGGTGAAGATAATAAATTATTTTACGAGATTTTTTTCAATAAAGAGTTCTACTGATCTATTTCATATTCTAATATTGTCATTGATACTAATTTTTATAAATACACTAATTTTCTTCTTCAGGTTGTTTTCTAATGAATGAGCAAACAAATTTTGCATCTTTATGACAAAGAGAGAAAGTTTCTCGACCAGGTTATTTTGTAACGAACAAAGAAAAAAACCAATACCTTCTTATTAGGATGAGAATGTAAAAATTTCTTCTGCATGATCAAAATATAAAGTTTCTTTATCAGGTTTTTTAAAATGGAAAAAGGCTAAGAGTTTTTCGTTCTACTGGTCTATGTGATGTTTTTATATTGTTATTGATGCTAATCATGACGAATATACAGAATTTCTTCTCCAAGTGTTTTATCAATAATGTGAATCAGTGAATGAATAAAAAACCCTCACATCCTCTTCATTGAAGAACAACCTAACTGAAAAACCTATGAGTGATATTAGCAAACAATGACGAGAAAATAATGGCATTGGTTGCATTTTTTGAAAATCCTAGCATAGGAGTGGCATTGAAAAAAAATTACAAGTATTGATTGATCATAGTCATGATGAAGATATAAAGTTCCTTCACAAGATTCTTTTTCTATGAAGACTTCTATTGATCCATGCGATGTTTGCTCATTTATTAAGAAAACAACCTGGCCGAGAAAACTATAGCTAAATTTATCGTGCTATTTATACTATTTTCGATTTTCTACCAAGCCCCGAAATCCGAAAACCCGGACACATTGGAATTCGCAAACTCTTCTTCAGATCCCTCTCCCTTTATTTTATCCGGAGGGTGATATGTGTCCTTTTTTTTACCGATTTTCTCTTTACTCGATTTATCGTCTCTCATCCTATCGAAGGGCCGAAAGAGCCGGTAGTACGAGGAATCAGGAGGAGAAAGATCTTCTATTTGTAATCTTCTATTTGTAAGAGGAGTTTAGTTTAGAGCCTGGATCGGCGGCCGGCTTCTGAAGCCGGTAGAGCCAATACATTGGGTCCGATCGGACACATGAAAGCCAAAAGCCGAAAGCTGTCGTTGATCTAGTGCCGGAGCGAGCGGTTAACTAGGGCCCCGATATCCTCGGATAAGGGCCCCGAATCGACGCTCTCGAATCGAGAACTGCCCCGAAACACCAGCCTCATCCATTATATCCACCTATCGGACATCGTGTACTTTTAGGCTCGAGAGCGGCTACCGGACCCTTTTGTCAGTTCATTTCCAAATCTACCACTGTACTCGACAGTCACGACTTTCAGTTTCTGCCCTTTTGTCTTCAGGAGCTAGATTCCTTTCCAAAAGAATAGCGGATGGAATGCAAAAAAAAGGTGCTACTTGGAATAGAATGAATGAATGATGATCAAGAAAAATAGATATGGATAAGAAGTTCAAGTTTAAACCAAGAAGTTCACTTTTCAAACAAAAAAGATTAATTTTATTTGCAAAAATAAGAATTTTTTAAGAAAAAATATAAATTTGATACTAAACAAAGAGTAATTTTCCAACAAAAAATTACTTCTTCAAGAAGAAATACGATTTAAAAATAAAAAATTGATTTTTCATTTTAAAAAAAAGTGATTTTCACTATAATAAATGAAACCCTTACGAAAAATCCGAATTTTCAAGAAAAATAAGTTTTTAAGAAAAGTAATGTAATATTTAAACAAAAAATAAATTTTTTAATAGAAAATATTAATTTTTCAGAAAAGAGATGAATATTCAGATGAAAGAGTAATTTGCAAAGAAATTAATTAATTTACTACCAAAAAGTACGATTTTTTAAGAAAAAAGTTTAATGTTCCGCTTAAAAAGAGTAAGTTAAAAATAAATTAATTAATTATCCTCAAAAAAAATATATTAATTTCACACTAAGAAACTAATTTTCTACAAAAAATATTTATTCGTCTAGACAAAATTAAATTTAAAAAAAAAGATAAATTTTCCTCTAAAAACATTAATGTTTCAATAACAAAAATTATTTTCCTTCTGAAACTACGATTGAAAGAAAAAACGTTTAATTTTTAGCTTTAAAAGAGTAACTTAGAGTAAAAAATATATTTTTTTTCTTAAAAATACGAATTCTTGAAGAAAAAATAGCAATTCTCCAACAAGAAACGTAATTTTCAACCAAAAAATTACTTCTTTATAATAAAATACGAATAAGAAAGAGATTAATTTGACACAAAAAGAGTAATTTTCAAACAAAAATATTCATTCTTTATCAAAAAATATATAGTAAAAAAAAAGATATAAGTTTTCCACTAAAAAGGACAAATTTTCTCTATGAAAAATTAATTCTTTGTCAACAAATATGCATGTTCAAAAAAAATATATATATATATATTTTACACAATTAAAAAAACTAATTATTTCTTTGATACAAAAGTTTAATTTTCAGTCAAAAATGTTCATTCTTGAGAAAACAAAAAAGAAACGAATTTTTAAGAACAAATATAAATTTAAAAAATGCAATTAAAAAAAAAGAATGATTTTCTAATACAAAAGACTAATCTTCAATAAAAAAAAATAATTCTTAGAAAAAACGAATTTTCAAGAAAAAAGATGAATTTCCCAATAAAAAAATTGATTCACATCCGAAAAAATTAATTCCTTACCAAAAAATCCCAATGACAAAAAAGATTAATTTTACACTAAGAAAAAGTAGTTTAAACAATATAAAATAATTCCTTGCCAAAACATATGACTTTTCAAAAAAGAATAAAATATTTTCCTCTAAAAAAGGAATTCATAGAGAAAAATCTATTTTTTAGCTTAAATACAAATTTTCATGAAAAAGATCAATTTTTCAATAAAAAAGAGTAATTTTCAATGAAAAACTAAATTATTTTTTACTGAAAAATGCGAATTACCAATAAAAAATAAAAAATTCTCACTGAATGATATTAATTTTCAAACGAAAAAAGGAATGTTCAATAAAATAGTTAAATTTCTAACCATAAAGTTGAATTTTTAATTAAAATAATGAATAGAATTAAAATGAATATAATTAATTGTCAAAACTGATTTTCAAATAATTTTTTTTAAAGATGCAGTTAAATTTCAAGTTACAAAAAACTGATTTTCAAATAAAAAACAATAACAACAAAATATTCAAATTTTCAACCAATGCAAAAAATTTATAATTTAGTTGAATTTTCAATGAAACAATGAAAAAAATTAACTAAAACAGAATTATTTCCAACAAAAAATTTGACAGTTAAATCTTTTATTGCAAAATGTAATTTTCGAATAAAAAAATTATTAAATTCAGAACCATCAGATTTAATTTTTAACTAAAAAAATGTCAGAATAGTACATTTTTAACAAATTACATGAATTTTAAAATAAAATGATAAATCTTCAACGAAAAACTAAATTGTTAATGAAGTAATTAGGCTTTTCACCAAGTGGTTGAATCTTTAACCAAAAAAGGTAAATTTTCAATCACGAAGATCAACTTTTCACAACAAATATAAACGAATTTTTAATTAAAAACACGAATTTTTAACAAACAGATCTGTGTTAATTAATGAACTTTTGAAAAAGATACAAATTTCTAATAACAACAAAAAAGCTGAATGTTTAACAAGAAGATGACTTTTTTAACAAAAAAGTTTTATTTTTGACACAGCAGAATGAATTTGCACTCAATAGTCAAAATTTTAAGCAAACAAAAATTGAACTTTTACAAAACACATTTAACATTTTTCGACAAATAGTTGAATTTTATATCAAATAGTAAAAAATTTTCAATTATCAGAAAAAAGTGGAATAGTTACGTTTTTAGTTATAGGACTAATTTCTTACAAAAAGAGAAAAATTATACAATTAAATACAAAAATTTTAAATTAAATTGTTGAATTATGAACTAAAAACAATCAGTTTTAAAGCACTAATGGAATAGTTGAATTTTAAGTTGAGGAAATTAATTTAAAAAAAGGAGTTCAAACACTCTATTTTCCAACAAACATATAATATTTAAATTTTCAGCTAGAAATGCAAATTCGTTAATAAAGAGAATAGGGAAAAGAATGTGATGTTTCGTTGATTGAGTCTTTGTTACAAGACGATTTTTCCACAAAGAAGATGAAGATATAAAGTTTCCTGACAAGGACGTTTTTCATTGAAGCCCCTGTAACACTATATTTTTCTACAAGTCCAGGAAATATTTTCAAACTATTTGATGTCAAGCATCATTAAGATGTTTAGTTTATTGGTCAAGCCAGTTCTCAATTAAAATGTTAAGAGTTTTTTATTCAACTGGTCCATCCCATGTTTTAAAATTATTAACTAATGTCAATCATGTTGAAGATAGCAATGTTGACCAGGTTTTTCCAATGAAGAATATGCAATAATGTTTTGTTCAACTGCTCCATCTGGAATTTAAAAATTGCTAACTAGTGTAAATGATGAGGATGTTACAAGTTGCTTGATCAGGTTATTTTTCAATGAAGAAGATCTAGTAAAACTTATATTTCTTCACTAAGAATGACATCGGCTAACATTCTTAAAATATCACATGGATCAGTGGAACAAAAAACTCTTACATCTTTATCATTCCTCAGAAATAGTCCTCTAGTCTCTAATCACTGCCACTAGAATCTGAAGACTGTAGATAGTTCAATTATCCTAAGTTGAAGACAATAATTGAAAAATTGGATAAACTGCTATCGCGAGGAGTAATAATAATACATTGCTGATCGGCGCCTGACGATAGCCAAGTTCAAGATGCATTGACTAATGACGCATTCACTGAATCAGCGAGCGTTTTGCGTGAAGGATTTATTCGAGAGAAAGGGAATCGAAGACGTGTTTTGTAATCGCTTCCGGAACCATGATGCTGAGATTAAATCGTTAAGTGATTATTTCTCTTGTCTTGATGGTATTTATTGTAAGATATCATAACGGTTCTTATGTAATTTCAAATACTTGGATTATAGAAGATATAAACGCAATTGCAGACATACTCTTGATTATAGTCAAAGCTTAGACTCAAGCCACTTATGACAATATTTGTTGTATTGTGCTACTATTTTTGAAAAATGCCACTAATGCCACTATTTGCTTGTCATTTTCTGCTGATAGAACTATTAGGTTTCTTAATAGGTTATTTTTCCATGAAGAAGATGCAAGATTTATTTGTCCATTCATTGAAAAAGAATCTGGGCAAGAAACTTAGTTTGCTTATCCTGATTGGCATCAGTGACAACTTTCAAACATCAAATGAACTAGCAGACAAAAAATTTGTTAGCCTTTTGCTATTTAAAAAAAACCTGGTCGGGAAATTCGATATCTTCATTGTAAAAATTTATTATGTTATTCATAATCAAGATACAGTAGTTTTTGGTTCACTTGCAGAAAACTAACCTGGTCAAGAAACTTTATTTGTTCATCGTGAGGATTTAGTAGCTTTTTGATCCATTGAAAAATATCCCGGTCAAAGATGCTGATATCTTCATTCTGAATAGGTGAGAGTTTTTTGTTAATTTATTTAAAAATAGCATGGTAAAACTTTATCTCTTCGTCACGAACGAATAGGATTTATTGTTTATTAAATGAAAAATAATATGAGTTGAAAAGTAATATCTTCATTAGGATTGTCATTAGCTAGCAATTTTGAAATATCATATGCTCCTGCAGAAAAAACTCTGCATCTTCTTGGTTGCAAATTAACCCGGTCAATAAGCTTAATAACTTCATCATGATTGACAACAGTTAATAAATTCTTACATCATCTTTATTGAAAAATCAGCTTGGTATGAATCTTATTCCTGAAAAAAGTCAAAAGTTTATCAAGAAAATTCCATTGTTTTTTGTTTGTTTACTAAAAAATATTCTAGTCAAGACTCTTAATATTTTCATCTTAGAAAATTTAGAGTTTTTTGTTCATTTATAAAAAAATAATCTTTGTCGAAAACATGATCTCTTTATCATTAGAGAACAAGATTTTTTTATTTATTAAACAATAACATGGGCAGGAAACCCAATATCGTGATTACGATTGACATCAGCTAACCATCTTAAAACATCATGGTGACTGTAAGAAAAAAGTCTACATCTTTTTTATTGAAAATTGTCCTGACTCGTAAATTTAATATTTTTAACATGATTGACATCAGTTAACAAATCAAAGTATGTTTATAATGAAGAGGTCAGTGTTCTTTGTTTATTCGTTAGAAACCCTGATATAGATTATAAACATTCAGGATTGAAATCACTTAAGAATTGTGAAACTAGTGAAACAAAAAATGTTTAAAGCTTCTTTTCTGAAAAATAACCTGTTAAACAAACTTAATCTTTTCAACATGATTGACTTCACCATCACCGGCATTAATTAGGAAATTCATATACCTTTCTAATTGAAAAATGTCCAGATCAAGAAACATCTTCTTCATTGAAAAATAAGCTGGTCATGCAACATAATATCTTTATGATCAACATGTAAGATTCTTTCAATTATTTATTGCAAAATTGCCCAGTCAAAAAACGTAATATCATCATTTCAATTTACATCAGCTTAGAATTTTAGACCAAAGGGGTCAGCAGAGCAAAAACTCTGCATCTTCTTTATTTACAATTAACAAGGTCAATTAACTTAATATCTCCATTATGATTAATAGCAGCTATTAAATTCTTATATCATTACTGATAAATAACCTCGCCAAGATACTTAATATCTTCATCATGATCGATATCAGTTAAAAACGTTATAATATCACATGACTATTCCAACAAAATTGTCACTTATTCTTAACTGAAAAATAAGCTGGCCATGAATCTCAATATCTTTATCATGATGTCTTCTGTTTCTTTCATTACGAACAACTTTGGCCAAGAAACGGACATTTGAGAGTCTTTTGCTTATTCAATAAAGAATAATCTGGTCAAAAAACTTGATATCCTAATTGTAATGTAATCTGGGAATTAGATTGATATCTTCACTATGAACATTTAGGAGTCTTTGGTGCATTCAGTAAAAAATAATGTAGTGAACAAACAATATATCTTCACCATCGTTGACATGTGTCAGAAAATTCTTACTTCTTCTTTAGTCAAAAATATCGTAGTCAAGAAAATTAATTTCTTCATCATGATTGGTATCAGTCAAGAATTACAAAATATCAAAAGCACCAGTGTAATTAGAAACTCTCACACTTTTTAAAATAAAAAATAACCTGGTCAAGGAGTTTAGTATATTCATAATAATTAGCATCCGCTAATACATTCCAATATCTTCTTCATTCAAAAACATCCTTTTCAAGAAAATTAATACCTTTATTATAAAGATACAAGAGTTCTTTGTTTATTAATTGAAAAAAAATTGGTTTGAAAAATCTTAAATCATTATCATGATCGACATCAGTTAGGGATTTGAAAACATCACATGAATCGGTAGAACAAAAAACTTTTGCATTTTCTTTGCGGAAAAAATATTGAAAAATATCCTAGTGAAGAATCTTAATCTCTTCATTCTAAAGATGTAAGAGTTTGTTGTTCATTTACTCAAAGAACCTTACTCTCTAAATCTGAATCAGCTATAAGTATACGCTGATTTGAATTAGCTATATATTTTAGCTGATTCAGATTTAGAGAGTAGAATATTGATCAAGATTTGCATCAGTTAACAAATTCTTACAACTTTTTTTATTAAAAAATATCCTGGACTTGCTTTATTCCTTCTGATTAGCATAAGGTAACAAATTCCTACATCTTCTCCATTAAAAAATATTCTTGTCAAGAAAATTAAAGAACCTTATCATGAAAATACAAGATTTCTTTGCTTATTTGTTAAAAAAAACTTATTTGATGAGAAATAACCAGGTCAAAAAGCTCAATATGTTCATCATGATTGACATCAGTCAGAAAATCATTGATTGCAAAGTGACTTGGTCAAGAAATCTAATATCTCCATACTGCAGATGTTATAGTTTATTTATTAAAAAATAAACTGAACGTTAACCTGTTCAGCAAAAACTCTACATCTTGTTCATTGAAAGTTAACCTAGTGAAGACACTAAATATCTTCATTATTATTGATATCAGTTAATAAATTCTTACACAAACTTGATTATAAATCAACCTTGTTCAGTAACTTAATTTGTTAATCATGATTGACATCTGTTAATAAATTTCTGCATCTTTTTCATTTAAAAATATTTTGGTCAAGGAATTTAATACCTTCGTCATGATTGCCTTTAGTTAGGAATTTATAAATATCACATGATGATGTAATCACCTTTTGTTTATTAAGTGAAAAATAACTTGGTCAACAAACTGAATCTTCTTTATCATGATTCAGATCAGTCAAGAAATTTGTACAGCTTTTTAAAAAAATAAGCTGGTCAAGAAACTTAATATCTTTACCATGGAAATGGAAAAGTTGTTCGTTCATTCTTTAATGAATAAATTTGCAGGTTACACAATATCTTTATCATGACTGCGATCTGCTGACAAATATCTACATTGTCTTTATTCAAAAATATCCTGGCAAAGAAACTTAACGTTTTAATCATGATTGTCATCAGTTAAGAATTTTAAATAATTACTAAGGCTAGAAGAACAAATATTCCTTAAATCTCTTTTCAAAAATTTCTTGTTGAACCAACGTAATTTTTCTATGGTGATTGATATTGGTTAACAATTTCAAAATCTGACATTGACCAGTTAAACAGAAAACTCTTACATCTTGGAAAAAAGAATCTGGTGAAGATTTCAACATCTTCATCATGGTTGAAATGTTTACTATTTGAAAAATAACATGACGAAGAAATAAAATGTCTTGATTATCGTTAACATCAGTTAGCAAATTCGTACAACTTCATTAAACAAAAATGTCTAGTTTACGAAATTTACGTATTATTTTCAGCATGAAGATGCAAGAGTTCTTTGTTTATTTGTTGAAAAAACTCAGGAGAAGAAACCTGATATCTTCACCATGCATTCAGTGAAGAATAACCTGGTCAACAAAGCGTATATCTACATCATCGGTGACATCAGTTGACAAATTCTTACATCATCTTTATTTCAAAATTTCCTGACCAAGAAACTTAATATCCTAATTACGATTAATAACAGTTAAAAATTTGAAAACATCACAAGCACCAGTAAAATAACAAATGCTTACATCTTCCTAAATAAAAAATAACCTGATCAACAAACTGAGTATCGTGATTATAATGATTATAAGCCAACAAATACTGATATCTTCTTTATTGAAAAACAACCTCATCAATAAACTTAATATCTTCATCTAAAGAATAATACTGCAGTCCTTAGCGAGATTCAAGTTTTGAGAAAGCAAATGCTGGCGGGTGGGAAGAAAATGTTTTTCTGCCGCGACTTAAGCGATACGAGGCAAATAAAATAAAAAGGATAGAAAAAAAGCGTGAGAGGTGTACGGACAGGTAAGTACACGCGCTTCGAGTAGAGTGCCTTTAACTTGGCAGTCAGCCGAGATTCAAAGGATCGTGTTGCAACGATCTTCCTCAAGGTTCTGGAACGGCTATAGAGGCGTCCCGTAGGCGTTAAACGTTAAACGCATTCCACCTTAGAGGTTATGTTGCGAAACCTCGCGACTCGCGAGTTGTGTTCAATGTTCATGTGTTCTCGTTAGCGATTCACACGTCCTTGATTCAAGTTCAACTTGGTCCCGTTCCAGGTGACACGACTTACAATTCAAACCCATTTTTTCAATTTTTATTTCCTACTGATCAAGGTTTTTCTTTGATACTCATTGCAAATAAGAGGCTCCGGATTGGAAAGGAAACTCGATTTAAAATCACTCAATCGGAAAGCTTAGAAATAGCAAGCCTTTCAAGTTGAAGCTCTTGATTAGAACTCAACATTGAAGCTCTTTTATTAGAAAAGCACTGAAATTTGAAGCTAATAAATTTAAAGATGAAAACGGTCCGATTGGAAAAGGAGCAAAATTGTAAACCATTTAATTGGAAACAATCCAAGTTTGAATTGACTAGGATGTTCAAATATCCAAATTGTAAGTGATTTACGTTTAAATAATTAAATTTCTAACTTACGAGCCATTCAATTTCAAGCATTTGAAATTAAAGTGCTTCCAAATTTTAATTGATTTAACTGAAAAGCATGATTAAAAAATATGCAAATTTTTCTTGTCTTTTTAAAAATTATTGAAAAATATCTAGGTCCAGAAACTTTGTATCTTAATGAAAATTAAAATTACTTAACAAACTCTTGCACCTTCTTCACTGAAAAATAACCTAGCCAAGAAACTTAGTATACTCATTAAGGTTAGCATCAGCTAATCAATCCCTACATATTTTTCATTTACAAATATCCTTGTTAAGAAACATAACATCTTCATTATGAAGATGCAAGAGTTCTTTGTTTATTCGTTAAAAAAATCTTGAGCAAAAAATCTAGTATCTTCATCATGATTGACAGTAATTAAGAATTTTTAAAAATCACATGGATCAGAAAAACAAAAAACGTTGACATTTCCATGATGAAGAAAGTCTGGTCAAGAAATATAATACCTTCCTCATTAAAAAATAGCCTGGACAAGAAACTTAGCGTATTAATCCTTATTGGCATCAGTTAAAAAGAGTCTACATCTTCTTCATTTATGAATATCCTCCTCAAGAAATTTAATACCTTTAGCATAACAATACAAAACTTTTTTGTTTATTCGTTGGAAAAAACTTGGACAAGGAACTTAATACGATTATTATGATTAACATTGGTTCAAAATTTTATAAAATCGTATAGATTAGGAGAACGAAAATGGTTAGATCTTCTTTATTGAAAATAATTATGGTAACAAAAGCTAATATCTTCATCAAGAAGATGTAAAAGTTATTTAATCATTTATTGGTAAATAACCCGGTCAAAAATTTTAACATCTTCATCCTGAAGATGTTACAGTTCATTTATCAAAGAACAACCTGGTCAAGAAACTTGATCTCTTCATCATGAAAATCTAAGATTTTTTGTTCATTTATTAAAAAATGATCTGTTTGAGACAGCTAATATAATAGAATAGCTAATAATATCAGGATTGTTATTAGTTTATAAATTTTTGCATCATCTTTAGTAAAAATTATCCTGGTCGTGTACCATAATATCTTCTTCGTGATTGACATCTGTTAACAAATTTTGAAATAGTTTGCATTCACAAATAACCTGGTCAAGGAACTTAATATCTTTATCGTGATTGGGATCAGCTAAGAATTTTAAAAGATCACATGGACTAGTAGAACAAAAAACTCTTAGATTTTCTTCATTGAAAAATAACCTTGTCAATAAACTTAATATTCTCATCATGATTGTCATTGTTGAACAATTCAAAACATCACTTCAGACTAGTGCAATAAAAAATTGTCATATCTTTATCATTAAAAGAGAATCTGGTCGTGAAGCTTAATATCTTTATCATAAACATGTAGGAGTCGTTTGTTTATATGTTTTAAAATAAACTGGTCAAGAAACCTAATATCTTCATTCTGAAGATGTGAGTGTTCATTAATAAAAAAATAACTAATTCAAGAAACTTTATCTCATTATACAGATAACATTTTGTTAATGTTCATTCATTAAAAAAAAACCTAGTCGAGAAATCTAGTCGATTCCTTAATATTGACATCAGTTATTAAACTATTACATTATCTTAAACAAAAGATGGCTCGATCAACGAACTTAATATCTTTATAATGATTGATGTTAGTTCATAAATTCTTACATCATTTTTAATGAAAATTAACCTGGTCCATAAACCTAATATCCTCATCATAATTCACGATAGTTAAAGATTTTTTAAAATTACATAGATCAGTATATTAGAAACTCTTACATTTTCTTTATTGTATAATAATTTGATTAGGAAACTTAATATTTTCATCATAAACATGTAATAGCACATTGTTTACTTGTTGAAAAATCTTGATTAAGAAATTGATGCCTTTTATCATCATTGCATTAGTTAAAAATTTAAAAGAATAACGTGGACTGGTACAACAAAAATCTTTTAAATCTTCTTTGATCAAAAATTACCTGACCAGAAAACTTAATATGATCATCATGAAAATGTAAGGATTTTATGAGAACTGACAAAGTGAACTTTCAAATAAAACTTCTTATTATGATAAGAATATAAAAACCTGATAAAGAAACTTAGTATCTTAATCATGAAGATGCAGAAGTTCGTTATCTATTTTTTGAAACCAAACTGGGTCAAAAAAAATAATATTTTCATCACGATTAACAATAGTTACAAATTTTAAATCATCACATGGAGCAGTATAACAAAAAACTCTTACATCTTTATTGAAAAATAACATCATTAAGCAATTTAATGTCTGGAACATGATTGTCATCAGTTTATAATTTTAAAACATCCATTTGAGCAGGACAAAAAACTTTTTCGCTTTTTTTTTACTTAAAAAGATCTAGTCAAGAAACGTAATACCTTTATCATGAAGATGAGAAAGTTTGCTGATTCTTTGTTTAAAAAAACCTTATGAAGAACCTTAATATCTTCGTCAAGAACATTTAAGTGTTTTTTGTTCATTTAGTGGAAAATTACTCTCAGCATTTCCGAATATCTTCATTCCAGAATGAAAGAAAAAAATTTTGCCTTTTTCCATTTGAAAATAAAGCTTCGTCAAGAAACCTAATATCTTCATTATGATTTGCATCAGTTAATATTTTTACAATATCACATCGACCAATAAAACAAACAGCTTTTCCATTTGAAAAATCTGGTCAAGGAACTTAACAGATTTTTTATTTGGTCAAAAATAAGCTGGTCAATAAACTTAATATCATCATCATGAAGATCTATTATTCTTTTGATCATTTCGTAATTAATAACTGGGTCGAAAAACACAATATCCTTAACATGATCAGCATCAGTCAACAAATTCTCACATTGTCTTTATTGAGTAATATGCAAATCAGTCATTTTTTTTATCTGCATCCAAAGAATCGTATCTAGTTAACCAATTATTGTAAGTTTATTTAGTACATTTTGAAATGTATCGAGCGATTAAAAAAAATTGAATCTGAAGACTTTGAACCAGAAGAAAGATTAAACTCTAGCTTTTCCTTAAAAAATATTATGAATAACTTTTTGTAACAAACTATCATGAAGACGAAGCTATATTAATTAATTTCAAATACATGAGTGACTAGTTTTTACCTTATAATCTGAATTTTAAAAAAATATTTTAAGAATTTTGATACTCAAGTTAATAAAAGCAACAATAAAATGTTAAATCCACTAATTCACTCCTGCACTCTATTCTCTAAAATTTCGCGACCTGAATGCAAATTAGAATTCATCTCCAGCGACTTGAATGGACAAGCGGTAATATCAATGCAAAATTATGACTGAAAGTTTGAATTACAGAATCTCTTATTAGTAGATTCGGCAATAAGCATAAATTGGCACCTCGTCTCTTTCGCAGTTGATGGAGAGTGAAATGCACAAAAAAAAACTAAAAATTTCGAATTCTGAATCTATGTTAGTTATTTTAAGATTTTTTGCAAGAAAACCAATTAATTCAGTCCATAAAACATAAAAGATAATTTAATTTAGAAAAAAAAACAGAAAAAAAATTCTAGATCAAATTGCAGAACCTTCAAGTAAAAAAAACGAATCTTTCGCAAAATAATTATATTTGTAATTGAGTAGCGAACAACATTTCAATAGAAGAAAACTGATATCAAATTTATTAAATTTTCAAGACAAAAAGAATAATTTTTAAAAAAGGAGTTGAATTTTCTTCCACGGTGAATCATCATACAGAATCACTACAATATTCTCAAACAAAACTCTCCTGCCTTACTGGATTTTCATCTTCAATTCTGCAGATGGTGAATCATCATTTAATATTAACAATACTATTCTTTCTCAGTTAATTTTTATTTTTACTTCCAAAGTGGATCATCATGCAGAATCATTACTATAGCCTTAAAACAAAATTTTCCTTCCTTAGTCGATTCTCATCTTAACTTCCACAAAAGGTGGTTAATCATCCAGAACCGTTCCTATAACCTGACAACAAAACTTTTTTTCCTTATTCGATTCCCATTTTTATTTCCGTTTTTAGATAGCAGATTATCATACTAAATCATTATTATAATTTCAAAACAAAACTGTTCTTCCTCAGTCAAATCTCATTTTTACTTCTAAGTGGGTTTATCATTTAGAATCGTTACTATATCCTTGAAACAAAACTTATTTCCCCATGCGGTTATTTTTTCTTTCAAGGTGAATCATTATGCAGAATCATCACTATAAACTAAAAACAGCACTGTTATTCCTCATTCGATTCTTATTTTTTTCTTCCTAGGCAGATCATCCAGCATCATTACTATAACTTGACAACAATGGTTTTACTCCTTATTAGATTCTATTTTTTTTCTTCCAGGGTAAATTATCATCTAGAATCATCACTATACACTGAAAACAAAACATTACTTCCACAGACGATTTTTATTTTCACTTCCAAGGTCGGTTATTGACCAGAATCATTACTATATTCCTACAACAAAAATTTCCTTTTTCACTCGATTCTCAACTTTATTTCCATTCTAAGAAAGTGGATCATCATCCATAATCATTACTATATCCTTAAAATGAAACTCTTCATCAGTCGAGTCTTATTTTCCTTTCCAAGGTTGATCAGCACACAGAATCATTACTATATATATATAGTGTAATTGGTCTACATTTTCTTATGAATGTCTCCTACAAATAGAAAAATAAATGGAAAGAAATTTATATGTTTTGCAAAGCCTCTTGCGGATTACAAGCCAAAGTACAGCCAGTCCAAGGTAGGAAATTTCCAGTGCTCTATCTGGAGGACCGGTGTTCTTATCAGATCCAGGAATCTTGAAAAAAGTCGCATTTGCCAATCGGAAGTATATTACGGATAAATTCCAGAGGAAAAAAAACGACTTCGTGTAGGTATATAAATGGACTGGACTGCGATCCCGCTTGCCTTCGTCGCGCGCGGAATTACGCAACCAAGCTGTACTGAAGTTGTTTCAGTTTGCTCGCTCCTTGGACGTTCCCGAAGCGATCGGCCGTAACAGGCGCAAGGTGGTGTCCCTCGTGAGAATTTGTGGGCAGAATTTAATGCCTTACTCACCAAAATGTCGAAATCATTGTGAAATTTTAGTTTTATTTTATTTTTTATCCGCGCATTCGAATCTTCATCAGCTACGAGTTTAAATGTAGACTTCACCTAACTTTCTGATTAAAAATGTACTATTGCATTTCTGGATCAAAATTCATCTCGTTTGTTGAAAACATTATATTTTTGTGTGTTTATCAGTTAATTTTCTAAAATGAAAATTCAATGATTTTAGTTGAAAATTCAACTACTTCATTTTTCCGCCAAAATTCAAAATTCGTCAATTCTTTTTTGGATGAAATACTAAGTTCCGAGTCTTCGTGAGTTGAACATTTATTAAATATTTAAGGAAGCAGGTATAAGATTAGAAAATATTTGTTATTGAATCTATAGAATAGCATGTTTCTAGGCAGTTTCGTGATATTATGGAAAACACGACACATGCAACGCCCCCGCTGTTGTTGGTGAAGCATTCAGGCTTCCGGCAGGTCGTCATTGAAAGTGCGAATTATTTTTGATCGCGACGACCTTATGGTTCCCCTTGGGCTCTTCGGCAGCTCGATTCAGATAACGGGGCTTGATGTACCCAAGGCCTAAGACAACACCCTAAGATAAGAATCTAAATTGTTTCTCAAGGACACCTTTCACTCATATTGAACAATTAGACATCACTCATATCATCAAATCCTTTAATATGAAAATAAATCCTGATCTCTTCATTAGCTTCCTTTCCGTTCACAAGTTTCCCATTTTCACTGAAAAGATTAGTTATATAATTATAGATGTTTCTTGGTTTGAAAAATGGGAAACGAACGAACAGACAGGCAGATGATGAACAGATCAGCAGAGGAAGATGGCGAAGAATTTGACCTATGAACGTAGGTTATGTATCGGAAAGTACCGCTAAAAGGACAATGTGTTTCCGAGGTGGCTAAGGTCGGTGTTGACCCCAAAGTACCGCGACCGATCGTCTCCCACATAATGGCTCGAACGCATGTGTGTGCGTACCGCTGGCTTTATATGCGTTTCTACCATCTACCCAACTCATGAATGTCTCGTACACTCACTGAGCTGAGTCGAGTCGAGTCGAGCCATTCATTAGAGCGAGCTCGAAGAGTAAGAGCAAAGAGCGAGAGCGTGCCCATTACGAATGCATTGGATAATAACGCGTTGCGGCACGAGCCCCGGCTCTAAAGAGTCTAAAGGGTCGCGGAAGGTGGATCATCATCCAGAATCATTACTATAACCTGACAACAAAACTGCTCTTCCCCAGTCAATTCTCATTTTTGCTTCCACGGTGGATCTTTAAACAGAATCATTACTGTATCCGTCGAACAAAACTTTTCTTCCTCACCAGATTCTCAGCTTTACTTCCGTAGAAGGTGCATCATCATTACTAGAACTTGACAACAAAACTTTCCTTCCTCGGTCAATTCTTATTTTTACTTTCAAGTTGGATCATCATCTAAAGTCATCACTGTATCCTTAGAACATAAGTTTTCTTTGTAACTTGATTCTTATTTTTACTTTCGCAAAAGGTGAATCATTGTACTGAATCATTATTATATCCCTAAAACAAAACATTTTTCTCCTACTCAGTTCTTATTTTTACTTTAAAAATGGATCATCATTTTGAATCATTATTATATCCTCGAAACAAAACTTTTCGTTCTTACTCGATTTTGGTCTTTACTTCAGCAGAAGGTGCATTATCATGCATCATCATTAAGATGCACTTATAAGCAAAAATTTATTTTACTACTCGATTCTAATCTTCATTTCACTAGAAGGTGCATCATCTAGAATAATTGCTAGAACTTGATACAAAACTTTCCTTCCTTGTTCGATCCTCATTTTTAGTTTCAAGGTAGATAATCATTTAGAATCCTTATTATATCTATCAAAGAAGACTTTTCTTTCTAATTCGATTCTTATTTTCACTTTCGTAAAAGGTGGATCCTTATACCGTATCATTACTATATCCTTAAAACAAAACTTTTCTCATCCACTTAATTCTTATTTTTACTTTCCAGGTGAATCATCATGCATAATCATTACTGTAAGTAGAAAACAAAATTCTTCTTCCTCAGTCTATTCTCATTTTTCATTCCAAGGTGGATCATCATCACTATTTGAAAGAGTTTTAAAGATTTTATAGTACTCTTAAAGATTACAAGAAATTTCAAAAAAATTTCAAAACATTTCAAAGAATTTGACATATTTGAGGCTGGTGTAAAAGACTTAAGAAGTTTTCGATAGATTTCAATTATTTGAAAGGATTTGAAAGCAGTTTATGGATTTTCCTAGTATTTTTAAAGATTAAAATAAATTATCAAGAGATTTAAAAGATTTTAAGAGATATCAAAGGATTTCAAAGAATTAAAAAGATTTGAGAGTGTTTTAAAAGCACAATATTTTTCAGTCGATTTCAACACTTTGAAGGTACTTTAAAGATTTCCAAGAATTTTTCAAGATATTGAAAAGATTTGCAGGGATATCAAAAGATTAAAAACAATTTCAAATATTTGAGGGTATTTTAAAGCTTTAAGATTTTTCAATCGATTTCAGTAAATTCAAGGAATTTTGAATCATTTCAAACATTGTATATTATTTTTGAAGATTCCAAAGAAATTTTGGTTTGTAAGGGATATCTAAAGGTTACAAACAATTTGAAATATTTCAAAATATTTTAAAATTCACAGATTTTTCAATCGATCTCAAATTAAAGAAATTTGAAGAATTTTAAAGATTTTTTAGTATTTTTAAAGATTACAATAAATTCTGAAGAGATTTTCAGATGTATCAAAGGATTTCAAAGATTTAGAAATATTTAATAGTGTTTTAAAAGTCCAAAATTTTAAAATTTATTTCAATAGTTTAAAGGTATTTTAAAGAATTCCACGAAATTTTCAAGATATTCAACAGATTTGAAGAGATATCAAAAGATTTAAAAAAAATTCTAATATTTGAGGGTATTTTAAAAGTTCAAGATTTTTCAATGGTTGTCAATAGATTAAAGGAATTTGGAATTATTAAAAAAATTTTATATTATTTTTAATGATTCCAAATAAATTTCAGCATGGAAGAAATATCAAAAGATTGCCAAAAATGTGAAATTTTTAAAAATGTTTTTAAATTCAAAGATTTTTTAATCGATTTCAAATTAAAGGAATTTTGAATAATTTTAAAGATTTCATGGTATTTATAAAGATTCCAAGAAATTTAAAAGAGATTCAAAAGATTTTAAAGGATCTCAAAATATTTTAAAGTATTTGAAATATTGAAGGGTATATCAAAACCCCAAGATTGATAAATTGGTTCCAAATTAAATGGATTTTAAAGATTTGATTTTATTTCTAAAGATTTGAAAAAATTTTAAAGAAATTTCACAACTTTAGAGTAAGATCAAAAAATTTCAGAGTTTAAAATATTTAAAGGTGTCTTAAAATAATTCAAGGATTTTTGACAGATTTAAATAATTTTATAGAATTTTAAAGACTTTATAATATTTTTAAAGATTACAAGAAATTTTAAAGATCTTTAAAAGATTTTGAGGGAAATTTAAATCTCTTTAAAATTTCTTGAATGTTTTGAAAATACGATTGGTCGTTTGAAATCCTTTAAAATACCGCCAAATTATTAAAATCGATTAAAAATATTGGGCTTTTAAAAAACATCCTGAAATATTTCAAATTCTTTGAAAACTTTTGATATATGCTGAAATCTTTGAAATCTCTTTAAAATTCATAGGAATCTATTAAAAATACCACAAAATCTTTGAAATCCTTCAAAATTTATCTAATTTGAAATCGTTTGAAAAAACTTCGGGTTTTAAAATACCCTGAAATATTTCAAATTCTTTGAAATCTTTTGATATCCCTCAATATCTTTAAAATTTTTCGAAGTTTCAAAATACTATGGCATCTTTGAAATCTTCTAAAATGCCTCAAAATTATTGAAAGCTATATTGAAAAATATTGGGCCTTTATAAAACACCCTGAAATATTTTTTAAATTCTACGAAAACTTTTGATATCCCTTGAAATCTTTGAAATCTCTTTGAAATTCCTCGGAATCTTTAAAATTATTACAAAATCTTTGAAATGCTTTAAACTTTTTTAATTTATTGAAATCAACCGAATAATTATTTAATGGAACTCTAGAGATTCCTCAGAATGTTTAAAAATACCATAAAATCTTTAAAATTCTTCAAAGTCCCTTTAATTTGAAATCGATTGAAAAATCTTGGAGTCTTAAAATACATTGAACTATTTCAAATTCTTTGAAATTTTTTTATATCTCTTACCATCTTTTTTATGGTTTTTGAGATTCCTCGGAATCTTTAAAAATGCCATTATATCTTTAAAATTCTTCAAAAAGCTCCAATGTTTTAAATTCTTTGAAATCTTTTGATATCCATCGAAATATTTAATGTAGTTTTGAAATTGCTTGGAATCTTTAGAAGTACAATGGAATCTTCTACATCTATTCAAATAAATTTTAATTGTTAATATCTATTGAAAAATGTTAAAGTTTTGGAGAACCCTAAAATAGCATTAACTTGTAAAATCTTTGAAGTGTTTTAAGGCAGACGTGACAAAAGGTTCTAATAGAAAGGTTTAAATCCATACTTTGATTTCCTTTAGAAACCATTTCTCATCTCGGGTTCTTTTTTAGCAAGAGATGTTTTTTTTTCTTTTTTTTATTGCAGCTTCTTTGGAACCAATAACTGGTTCTAATAGAAACCCCTAGTGTTGTCTCTATAGATTCTTATCTTTATTTCTGCAGAAGGTGGATTATCATCAGCAACCATTACTATACACTTAACAGGAAAACTTTTTTTTTCACTCAATTCTGATCGTTATTTCCGTAGAAGTGCATCATCTAAAATCATTGCTATACTTTTATAACAAAACTTTCCTTCCTCAGTCGATTATCATTTTTACTTTATCTATGGATCAACATCCAGAATCATTACTAGAACCTGAAAAAAACTGTTCTTCCGGCGTCGACTCTGAGTTTTACTTTCCAGGATGATCACCAGCTGGAATCATTGCTATATCTTTCAAACAAAACTTTTCTTTCTTACTCTATTCTGAATTATACTTCCACAAAAGGTGGATCATCATACAAAATCATTACTATATCCCTAAATCAAAAATGTTTAGCATCACAGCAGGTGGACCATCATCCAGAATTTCAATTATTCAGACATCAAAGCTTTTCTTAATCAGTTGATTCCTCAATGCAACAATGGATGAACCAAGTAATTTAGAACTCGTGGGTTATTGATCAGATACATGATCTTCGAAACTGTAATCTTTTACAATTTGTTGATTAGAAATTAGATGTCCTGAAGTAATTATTCGAGTCTTCTTAATGAGCTTCTGGGATTGCCTAAAGTGTAATTCAATTGTGATTTAAAATCAAGAAGAATGCAGATTTCACAGATAATTGGTAATATTTCTGACCTGTGAACTTTAGCATCATCAAAGCCTAATCGACCATTTAATAAAAAAAGCATTCTCTTTAGTTTTTAGTGCAGAAGCCTGGAAGTGCCACACTTTTAGCACATGCCTCGGGATCACCAAATTTTGCAAATCATTATTGAGACAATTATCAAACTTTTTCATTGTCAAAGAAGACCACAGTCTATATTTATACCAGATTAGAAGATCTTTTGACGCTCAAACCACGACATGTAGGTCTTAAGGCGTCAAAGCAACAAAACTTTCCTTCTTCAGTCGATTCTCATCTTTAGTTCCAGTATCCAGTACTAAAGTACTCACTTCAAGGTCTTGGGTTACTGGTTAGAATGGCCCACACACGAGTGCGATTGGAATTTGGTGTGAGAATTTCGAGTAGGGAATACAAACGCGAGTCTGTCTATCGAACGATGGCCATCGCCTCAGGAATATATACCCAGCCACTTGTAAATGCAACATTGCGTCAAACCTTGTGTTTGTTTTATTAATGCGAACTGGCCTTCGGGCTTTCGACCGTGCCAGGTCCTCTTAGAGACCTACAGGTACCCTTTTGATATTTTTCAAGAATTTTCTAGAAAAATTTTTTATTTCAAAACTCATGCTCTGATAGAATTATCCATGTAGATAAAAAACGGGACCCGTTCATTCTTCGGAACGGATAAAATTTAAGAAAGGTAAAATTTCAGGATGAGATATAATACATAATGATAAAACTTAGGAATACCAAAAATTCGGAAAAAGGAATAAATCAGAAATCCAAAACTCTGAATAGTGTTTATTCGGAAACCAAAGAAGCGGAATGGGTAAAAATTCGGAAACGTTAAAACTAGGAAAGTGAATAATTAGGAATAAGTAAATATACGGAGAGGAAAAATTCGGAATGTAGAAAAAATCAGAATAGTAAATAAATGTTGCTATCAGCAGGTCTATAATTTTTTATTTATGGTAGCATACACATTTTTATCATAGTAAATTTGAATAGCATACCATAATAAATTTATATTATTCGTCATTTTAAATTTTTTCACGAAAAGAT
>NC_046657.1:47942519-47997173 GCF_010883055.1 Belonocnema kinseyi
GAATTTTTGCTATTCTTAGGTTTTACCATTATGTATTAGAACCCATTCTGAAATTTTACCTCTCTTAATTTTTACCGTTCCGAAAAATGAACGGGTCCCTAAAAAACTGGGGGGTTCAGTAATGTTGTGGCGAAAGTAAAAGTTGGCATCCTTTAGAAATTAGGCTCTAAAGGAACTCTTTTTGAAGGTTCTTTTTTAGTTCGTTGATATCCGATACATGGCCATTGGTGGATGCAGAGAAATATTTATTCTTTTTTTTTTAACAAATAAAATAAATGAGTTAAAATCTCGGCGTTTTAAAATACCCTAAATTATTTCAAATTTTTTTTAATTTTTGAATATTTCTTAAAAACTTTTAAGTATCTTTAAAATTTCTCAGAATTCTTTAAGATACCTTCAAGTTATTGAAATCGATTGAAAAATATTGGACTTTTCAAAAATCCTCAAATATTTCAAATTTTTGCAATCTTTTGATATCTCTTGAAATATTTAAAACCTCTTCATAATACCTTAGAATCTTTAAACATGCTAAACAATCTTTGAAATGCTTCAAAATCTTAAAAAATAATTGAAATCTGTCAAAAAATCTTTGAAGTTTTTTAATACTCACTCAAACATTTAAAATTATCTAAAATCTTTTGATAAACGTTAAATCTTTAAAATTTTTTCAAGATTTCTCTAAATCTTTAAAAAAAATACCATAAAATATTTGAAATTCTTTAAAATACTTAAAATTTATTGAGATCGGTTTAAAAATATTCGAGTTTTAATATAACCTTTATTATTTGAAATTTCTTGATATCTCTTGATATCCCTTAAAATATTTTTATTCTCTTTCAAATCATTCGGAATCTTCAAAAATACCATGGAATCTTTGGAATTCTTTAAAATTCCTTTAACATAAAATCGATTGAAAAATCTTAAAATTTAATTTTTTTCTTGCAAATTTTATATTCTTTGAAATTATTTGATATCTCTTTCAATTTAAAATTTCTTTGTAATCTTTAAAATGCCGATGTAACTGTTGAAATCCTGAAAAATCCCTTCAATTTACTGAAATTGATTAAAAATATTGGCGTCTTTTAAAATACCCTCAAATATTTAAAATTCTCTCAAATCTTTGAAATCCTTTAAAATACCTTCAAATTATTGAAGGCGATTGAAAAATCTTAGAATTTCAAAATAACTCCAAATATTTCAAATTCGTTTAAATCCTTTGATATCCCTTGAAATCTTTTAAATATCTTCAAAATTTCTTAGAATCTTTTAAAATACCTTCAAATTATGGAAATTGATTAAAAAATAGTGGACTTTTAAAGAACACTTAAATGTTTCAAATTTTTTGCATTTTTGATATCTCTTAAAATAAATTCTATTAAATCTACTCAAAAATTCTTGGAATTTTTAAAATACTAAGAAGTCTTTAAAATCCTTTAAAGTCCTTTTAAATAATTGAAATCTGTCGAAAAATTCTTGAAGTATTTTAAATTGCCTTGAAATATTTCCAATTCTTTGAAATATTTAAAATCTTTTTCAGATTTCTCGGAATCTTTAAAACTTACGTAAAATATTTGGAATCCTTCAAAATACTTTAAATTTATTGAAAACGATTTAAAAATCTTAGAGTTTCAATATAACCTTTATTATTTTAAATTTATTGATATCTTTTAATATCCCTCAAAATCTTTTATTCTCTTACATATTCCTCGGAACCTTTAAAAATACCATAAAATCTTTGGAATTCTTCAAAATGCCTTTAATATGAAATCCATTAAAAAGTCTTTAAATTAAATTTCACATTCTTTGAAATCTTTTGATATCTCTTTCAATTTGAAATTTCTTTTGAATCTTTAAAAATACCATAAAACTTTTGAAATTCTATAAAGTCCCTTTAATTTATTGAAATTGATTAAAAATATTAGAGTCTTTGAAAATACCCTCAAATATTTGAAATGCTTCGAAATTTTTTGATATCCCTCAAAATCCTTCAATTAATGGAAAAATCTTGGAGCTTGAATATACCCTCAAATATTCAAAATTCTCTGAAATCTTCAAAATCCTTTAAAATACCTTCAAATTATTAAACGCGATTGAAAAATCTTAGAATTTTAAAATACCCTTAAATATTGTCAATTCTTTTGAATCCTTTGATATCCCTTAAATGCTTTTAAAAATCTTGAAAATTCATTAAAATCCTTTTAAAAAAACCTTTAAATTATAGAAATGGATTGAATTTTTTTTTAATTTCTTCGAACATTGAAAAGTCAAATCAAAATTTCAAAATCCATTCAATTTGAAATTAATTTTTAATTCTTAGAATTTTGAAATATTATGAAATATTTCAAATGCTTTGAATTTATGAAAATCAATCGAAATTGGATGACTTTTAAAACAACCTCAAGTATTGAAAATTTTTCATATTCTTGGATATTCCTTAAAATCCATTGAAAATCCTTGGAGTCTTTTAAAATAACCTTAAATATTTTAATGTCAGTAAAATCTTTGGATATTCTTATAATCGTTTTATCTAATTAAAGATTTTTTTAAATCTTCAAAAATACTATGAAATCTTTGAACCCCTTCAAAATGTATTTAATTTTTAATCAATTGAAAAATATTGAAGTTTTAAAATAACCTTAAATATTTTGTATTCTTTTAAATCTATTAATATCCCTCAAAATCTTTGAAATATTTTTAAGATTCTTCAGAATCTTTAAAATTACCAACAAATGTTTAAAATCCTTTAAAAGACTTTAAATTTTAATTTAAAATACCTAAAATTTATCATTTATTGGAATCTTTAAAAATAGTATAAAATCTTTTGAATTCTTTAAAATGCCTTCATTCTGAAATCGACTGAAAAATATTTGAATTAAATTTTTTAAGTATTTCATATTCTTTAAAATCTTTTGTTGCTCCACAAAATTCTTCAATTTATTGAAAAATTCTTGAAGTTTTAATATACCCTTAAATATTTTATATTCTTTGAAATCATTGAAATCGTTTAAAATAGCTTCAAAATATTGAAATTGATTGAAAAATCGTAAAGTTTTAAAATACCCTTCAATATTTCGAATTATTTTAATGCTTTTATAGTTATGAAATTTTTTTAAATCCCTTTAAATAATTAAAATGTATCGAAAAATCCATAAAGCCTTTTAAAACGCCCTAAAATATTTCAAATTCTTTGAAATCTTTTGTTAACCCTCTAAATTTGTCAAATTGCTTATAAATTCCTTCGAATCTTTAGACATTAAATCAAATCTTCAAAATTCATTTAATTTGAAGTCAATTAAAAAATATTATTATTTTGAAATACCCTTAAATATTTCCAATACTTTGAAATCTATAAAATGCCTTAAAATTCTTCTATTCTCTTTAAGATTCCTTGGAATCTTAAGAAATATAATAAAATCTTTTAAATCCTTTAAAATACCTTCAAATTATTAAAATGAATTGAAAATGTTAGGCCTTTCAGAAAAGCCTCAAGTATTTCAAATTCTTTGAAATTTTTTAATATCCCATGAAATCTTTAAAAACACTTTAAAATTCCACGGAATCTTAAAAACAACCACAAACTCCCTGAAATCTCTAAAAATTATTCAATTTATTGACATCTATTGAAAAATCCTTTAAGTCTTTTAAAATAACCTTAATTCTTTAAAATTTTGTAAAATCTTTCTATATTCCTTAAAATATTTTAATGCATTTAAATACTTTTACGAATATTTAAAAATATTATAAAATCTTTAAAAGCCTTCAAAATGCCTTTAATTCAAAATTAATTGAAACACATTAAAGCCATAAAATACTCTTTAATCATTTCAATTCTTTAAAATCTTTTGATATCCTTTGAAATCTTTAAAAGCTTTTTATTCTTTTAAATATTTTTCGGATTCTTTAAAAATAGTTTAAAAACTTTAAAATCCTTAAAAATACCTTTAATTTGAAATGAATGAAAAAATCTTTGAATTTTAAAATATTCTAAAATATTTCAAATTCTTCGAAATGTTTTAATATCCCTTGCAATTTGAAATTTCTTTGGTATCTTTGAATATACCATAAAATTGGCAAAATCCTTGAAAAGCCCTCTAGTTTATTTAAAATCGTCTCAAAAATCTTGGAGTTTTAAAATAACTTCAAATATTTTAAATTCATGCAAATATTTTGATATCCCACAAAATGCTTCAATTTATTGAAAAATGCTTGGAGTCTTTTAAAATTCCCTCAAATATTGTAAATTATTTAAAATCTTCTGATATTCTTTGAAATCGAAATGAATGAAATCTTTAAATTGTAATACCTTCAAACTATTGAAGTCGATTTAAAAATCGTTGAGCTTTAAATTACTCTAAAATATTTATAATTCTTTGAAAATCTATTACAACGGTTTGAATTAATAAACTTGCTGCCTTTAGAAGCGCTTTAGGCGCTCTGCTGATATTGGTACCAAAAATCTTCTTGCAAACGGATAACCACATTTTTTGGTAAGGGATGACAGCTAACTAAATTCTGATAAAACTGATAAGCAAAAAGAATGGGCGTATTTAAGGTGGAATTAGCCGAGATAATAAATTTTAAGTTCACAGGTGTCCTGTTGATATTGTTCAGGAATTTTCTTGAGAAGAAAATAGTTTTGCAAATTTTCTTGCAAAAGTATATCTAAATTTTTTGAAAAGGGATCAAAACTTTCTTTGCAAAGGAACACAACATTTTTTGGAAAGGGATCAAAACTTTTTTTGGAAAGGAAAACAACATTTTTATATAAAGGGATCAAAACTTGTTTCTGGAAATGAATTGGGAAAGGAATCACAGCTAACTAAATTTTGATAGAACTGGTATCGAAACAAAAAAATATGCGGCTTATTAAAATTGGAAATATCACACAAGCCCTATTGATATTGTTCAGGACTTTTCTTGGGAAGAAATAAAAACATTTTTTGGAAAGGGGCCACAACATTTTTTTAAATGGTATCACAAATTTATTGGCAAAGGAATCAGCACATCTTTGGGAAAGGGATCACAACTTTTTTTGAAAGGGGCAACAAAATCTCTTGGAATAGAATTACAAATTTTCTTTCAGAGGTGTCACCACATTTTTGGAGAGGGATCAGAGCTTACTAAATTCCGATAGAACTGGTATTTAAGCAAACGGAATGCAACAACTTTGTGGAACAACATTTTTTCGAATGGTATCACAACTTTTTTTGAAAAGGAACCACAATGTTTTGGAATGGTTTCACAAATTTTCTTGCAAAGGGATTACTACATTTTTTTAAAGGAATCACAGCTAACTAAATTCCGATAGAACTGGTAATAAAGAAAAAAGCTGTTGAGATTGTTTTAGGCTTTTCTAGGGAAGGAATCAGAACTTTGATCAATTCTACAGTTTGACTGAATTCTGATAGAGTTGATTTTGAAGCAACAAGAATGCAGCTTATTAAGGATGAAATTACCAAGGGTTATAAATTGTAAAGATCGTTTTGATAACTTGTTATAAACTATAAAATAATAAGAGAAGGAAGTGCGCAACGGTACCAAGTAGTAGAGAACAACAAACAAGTTTCTGTACGAGGTCCAGCAACAAGTTTCAGCTTCCTGTTTGATAAGCAACCTTTCAGCTCGAGGCTTGGCCGTGATGCTAGCGAAGGTTATCAATAAAAAATGAAACGGAGAGATCTCGTTTTGAGCAAGACTTGAGAGAGGATCGATAATCGGTGTTTCGCCTTGAGATCATCTCAATGGATGGAAATGTCAAGAGATTAAACTTGATGAATAGATCCTGTGGGACACCTAATCGGCTATAGTCCATTAGCCACTTTTCAGTGACGAAATCCCCAGATTTTATATCATTTACTCAAGATATAAAATATAAGCCAATTATATAGGATAGAACATGGTCTTCTGTTTCTTTTGAAATAGAAGAACATGTTCCTCTCTAAATTCTAGAAATTAAAACCGCTTTTTTAGAGCCTCAGGCTTTTAACTTATAAGAAAGTTTTGTCGAATCGCGTCCTGATTTCACGTTCTGATAAGACGATCTGAGAAATCCAGCAAGCTGCAGGTTTCTTTTCAGACTAAAGAATCACGTGTCAAGTCGCTCGTTTTCCAAGATATCTACGCGATTCTGGTTCTCTATGTGACGCAATCGTCGCATAAAATGTCTTCGGCTTGCCAAGCAAATGTCACCTTTCCGTTCCTTTCCTTTCCTTGAATTTTTTTCTCCATTCCTTCAAGAACGTCCATCTACGAAAGAGGATCAATCAAAACTCTCATCAAGTTTCAAAATCGACATTTCAAATATTTTGTACCTTGAAATTCAATGCTACACCTCCATGTTAAAGAAAAGGCTCACGTTTATTCTGCGTTCAGTTGCCAATTGCCAACGTGACTAATAAAAAAGATGCCTTCAAAATATATTGAGTTTCAACAACATAGTTGAATTTTGAACGAAATCGCTGCATTTTTTGTCGGTAAATATAAATTCTGAACCAAGGAAATTAATTTTTGAACGATAAGAGAAAGAAATTCCTGGATTTTCAACTGCAGTTACATTTTTAATGAAAAACGATCAATTTTTAACAAAAAGTGGAATAGGTTAATTCTCGGACCTAGACATTATTTAAAAAAATATATAATAAACGATTTATCAATCACGTAGTTAAATAAGCAACTAAGAAAATTAATTTTATACCAAAAAATAAGAGTAAAAAATTATTGAACACAATTTTCAACCAAATGATTGAATTATCAATCAAATATTTTAATTTTATGAACGATAAATTTCATAAACAAAAATAGAAGATTCAAATTTTGTAGATAAAAAGAATTAATGTACAGCAAAAAACAAATAATTTGAAGAAATAAACAATTTAGAAATTTTCACGAATACAGGAAATCGACAATATTTAAGGAATTCAGAACGTTGACAAAATTCCACTATGTAAAAAAATTATAAAGTTTCAGGGAATTGACAGTATTCAGTGATTCAAGGGAATTCAAGGAATCAAGAGAATTAAAGGAAATAAAAGAATTCAGAAAATTTGGAAACTCCATGGAATTCGAAAAATTAAATAAATTCATCAAAGGTAAGGAATTCAGAAAAATCAATTTTTTTCAGGAAAATGTCTATCAGAAAATGAAAATTTTTTTTTTGATTGTGAAATCATGTATTTTGTTTAAAAATTTTTATTTTTGGTAGAGAATTAATCTTCTGGGTTGAAAATTCATTTTTTTTTTAATGAGCATTCAATTATTTCAGTTGAAGTCCTTTATGTTGAAAAATTGGTTGAAAATTTAATTTAATTTTTAAAAGTAAATTTTTTATCTGTAAATTTCATTATTTAATTTTTGATTAAAAGTTGATTTAAGTATTCCAGTGAAAATGTATAATTTTACTAAATAATGTAAATTTTTGGTTGAAACTTTATGTTTTTGTTTGAAAATTTCAGAGAAGATTCATCAGTTTAGATAAAAAATAATTTCCTCAGTTGAAAGATATCTATTTTGTTCAAAACACGTTTAATTTTTGCATAAAAATTAATTTTACCTAATATTTAATTTAGGAAATTCAAGGAGTTCTTAAAATGTAAAAAATTCAGAAAATCCTGAAAATACTGAAAATTTCGAAAAATCTCAAATTTAGAAAATACATAAAATGCAGAAAATTGAGAAAATGTAGGTGATTTAAAAAAATTAGAATGCTTAGAAAATGTAAGGAATTCCCACAGTTTAAGAAATTCAGCAAATTTAAGGCATGAGTATAATGTTAAAAATTTAGAAAATGTAGAAAAATCAAGGTTTTCATAGAATTTGCAGAGTTCCAGAAATTCAGAAAATTCGGCGATTCCGAAAATGTAGAAAATGGAATTCAAAGAATTGAACAAATTAAAAAAATGTGAAGAATTCATACAGATTGAGAAATTCAGAACATTCAAGGAATTCAGGAAATTCAAGGAATTCAGAAAAGACAAGGAATTCAAAAAGTGCAAGGTATTCATAAAAATCAAAGAATTGAGAAAATTTAAGAAATTCATAGAGTTTAGCAATTTCGAAAAATCAAGGAATTCAAAATATCTAGAAAATCACAAAATGTAGAAAATTCCAAGGATTTCATGGAATTCAAAGAATTCCAGGAATTTAGAATAAGTAAGGAGTTCATACAGTTCACAAAAATAAAAAATTAAAGAAATTCAGAAAATATGAAGAATTCAGAGTTCAAAAAATTCAAGGAATTTAAAAAATTTAATTTAATTGCAGAGACCAAACAATGCAGAAAATGTAGAAATTTCAGAAAGTGTAGAAAATTAAAGGATTTCATGAAACTCAAAGAATTCAAGGAGCTCAGAAAATGTAAGGAGTTCATACCCTTTAACACATTTTAAAAATACAAGAAATTCAAAACACTCAAGGAATTAAAGAAATTTAAGGAGTTCTAAAAATGTACAAAATTCAAAAAATGTAGAAAATCCAGAAAATAAAGAAAATTCAGAACACTCAAGGAATTCTGAAAATTTCATGAATTCGCAGAGATTAAACAATTCAGAAAATGTAGAAATTTCAGAAAATGTAGAAAATGTAGAAAATTTAGAAGATTAAAGAAATTTAGAAAGTCTAGAAAATGTAAGGAATTCACAGTGTTTAAGAAATTCCGAACATTTAAAGCCTTCCTCTAATGTTGAAAATCCCGAAAATTCAAGGATTTTATAGAATGCGCACAGTACAAGAAATAAAGGAATTCAGAGAATTCACTGAATGTAGAGCATTCACATGATTCAGAGAATTGAGGAAATTTTTTTTATACACGACGGTATAGAATCAAAAAATAATGTTCCTTTTTGGAGATTCAGGAAGATCAAGTTAAGTTTTCATAATGTTTGATCATTTCTTCAGAAAATTGTGCGACTTGTTATGGAATGACACGACATTCTGAGTGACGTCAAATGGAAGTTGCAACACATTGTAAGTCTTACGAGGTACGACCAACACGTAAGGCGACTATCCTTGACTACTTCGACAAAACTTTTTAAATCCAGTGATGATTATTTCTACCTTCTACCTTCTACCTACGATCGTTCGAAGGAAGGTAAAGGCAATAAAGTAGGTATTTCTGTCAAGAAATGAGAAATCTTTCAACCAGTCTTTTCAATTGAGGCTTGTATATCTCATTTCAAATTCAGGTCCCCACTCTTCATTTTTCAATCAGTAGAAATTTGACTTATCAAATTAATCAACATTTTTTGACAAATTTTCAACAAAAGAGTTGAATATTAAAAAAAATAAATGATTGTAACAAAACTGTCGAAACTAATGCATTTTCAACGAGGAAGATTAATCTTAGAACAACATGCGAATTTTAAACAAAATACATGAATTTTTAACCAAATAATTTAATGATTAATTTAATAGTACTGTACGAGTTCCGAAACGTTAAAAAAAGAAAATGGTAATCCAAATTTATTTATTTATGTTTTTTATTTTTATTTTATTGTAATTTGATGATAATAAAAAGAAAAAAGACGAAAGAAAGAAAAAGAGAAGGAAGGGGATGTGGTTCGCTGCCTTCTCATTTTTTTTTCCTCTTTTTTATTTTTGTCTGAAAATTTTCTTTTTTTATTTTTTTCAGATTACAATAGGATTTTTGTTTTTCGTTTATTCGTTGTGGTCCAAATTTGGTCGTTGGATTCTTGTTTTATTTAACAGGATTTTGCATTAATAGTTCAGTTCCCAATTAAAAATAATTAATTGCCAGCCAAATAACAAGAGATTTTATGAAAAAATAGTTTAATTTTCAACCAAAAATATTCATTTTCATAATGAAAGCAAATTTTTAACAAAAAAGTTAAATCTATACCCATAAAGATTAATTTTTAACTAAAATGATACATTTTAATTGAAACAGAAGGATTATAAAACAAAGAGACAAATTTTTTAAATAATACTTAAATTTTTCACCAAGTAGTGGAATTAGTAACTGACAAAATTAATTTTTAACTAAAAAGATTAATTTTTTATCAAAAGACAAATTTTCAACATAAAATATACATTGTCAACCAAATAGTGGAGATTTTGATTTAAAAAAATTAATTTTGACCCAAAAGATTATTTTTTTACCAAAAGACGATTTAATAAAAAAAATACATACATTTTCAACCAATTAATTGTAATTTTAATGTTAAAAAAAACTTTAACCAAAAATTTATATTTAAACCAACAAAGAGCAATTTTCAATCAAGAATGTTAAGGTTTAAATAAAGTGATGAATTTTTAACTGGAATACTTGAATTTTGAACAAAATAGTTAAAATTTCGACCAGAAATATTAATCTTTCAATAAAATGAATTTTTAATTGAAACAGTTCGAGTTTCAATAAAAAAGATTAATTTTTGACCAAAAGACGATTTCAAATTTTAAATATTTAAATTTTCAACTGAGAAAGATAAATTTTCAACCAAAAATTAAGAAGTTTATTTTCCAGTAATAAATCATAATTTTCAGCAACAAGATTTTAAGAAAAATAGTTAAATTTTCAACCAGATTAGTTTAACTATTTCAAACATTAATTTTTAACTGAATTGAATCTTCAATTGTAAAATTTAATGTTGTATTTTTAATTAGTTTGATTTTTAATCAAAAATATTAATTTTTACCAAAAGACGATTCTCCAACAAAATAAATATATTTTCAACCAAATAGCTGAATTTTTTACCAGAAACGATCAATTTTCAACTAAAAAAGATTAATTTTCAACCAAAAATGAAGAATTTTATTTTCCAGTAATAAATAATAATTTGCAACAACAAGATTTTAAGAAAAATAGTTTAATTTTTAACCAGAATAGTTGAACTATTTTATCAATTAAATACTTAAATTTTCAACTAAAAGAAAATTTCAACAAAATAGTGCGATTTCAAAAAAGACCAATTTTACTAAAATAAGTAATTTACGACGATCGATGAATTTTCAACAAAATGCCCGATTTTTTAATCAAATAGTTGAATTTTTAAATAAAAAATAAAAATAGTAACTAAGTAGAGGAATTTTTAACCAATAAAAATAAATTTGCAATTAAAAATGAAATAGTACAATTTGCAGTTGAAGCGAATTAATTGTTAGCAAAAAGAAACAATTTAAAAACAAATACATATATTTTCAACAAAAAAGATTAATTTTTAACTAAAATGATGAATTTTTACCTGGAATATTTGACTTAGAAGTTAGAAAAATAATTTTCTATAACAGAAATTTATTATAAATTTAATTAATTTTTTATCCACAAAATGATTTTTTTTAAATAGTTAACTTTCTAACATAAATATTAAAAGTTTAGAAAAAAACTGTTCATCCACAAACCAGAAAAGAATGATTTTCAACCAAATAAGTCAATTTTAAGTCAATAAAGATGAATTTTCAACTAAATGTAAAAATTTTTAACCAAAAATAAAACTGGTTAATTTTTAATAAATAAAAAAAAACTAATTAGCAACCAGAAGAAAACCACAAATTTTTAATAAGTTAAATTTAACTATAAATTATCAATTAAAAATTTAATAGTTCAATTTACAGTTGAAAAAATAAATTTTCTGCAACAAAAAAAAATTTTTCTATAATATACGTAAACTTTCAACTAAGTAATTAAATGCCTAGATTAAAAATACTAACTTTAAAAAACATATTTAATAGTTGAATTGGCAGTAAAAACATAATTATTTAAAAAAGGAAAAAATCAACAAAATACGTAAATTTTCTACTCAGTAGTTAAATTCTTAATTAAAAAAGATAAATTTTTGACAAAAAATTGAATGGTTCAATTTACAGTTAGAAGGTAATTATTTTTTTTATAACAACAAATTTTCAAAAAAATATGTTAATTTTTAAACAAGTAGTTAAACTTTAAACTCTAAAAGATACATTTTCAACAAAAAATTGAATAGTTCAATTCACAGTAAACACGTGCTTTCTCAATCAAAAAGATTAATTTTCGACCAAAAGACGAATTTTAACCAAATGCATAAATTTTTATTAAAATATTGAAATTTTTACTGAAAAAAGATACATTTTAACCAAATAGTTGAATTTTTCATTTAAAAAATAAATTTTCAACCAAATAGTTGAATTTCGAACTAACATAAATACATTTTTAACCGAAATTCTAATAGTTTAATTTACAGTAAAAAATAATTAATTTTCAACTAAAAAAATTAACCTAATATTACAAAAAATTATGTTAAAGAATTAACTAGCTAGTTGACGTTTTAACTAAAAAAGCTAAATTTTTAACCAAATAGTCCAATTTTTAACTAAAAGAAAATTAATTAACCAAAAATGGAGTAGTTAATTTTACATTGGAAAATAAATCGTCCAAAAGACGATTTTTTTTTAAAGTGCGTTCAATTTTTAACTAAAAAGATCAATTTTTAACCATATAGTCAAATTTTCCAGTAATAAAGATAATTTCTTAACCCAAAAAGCGAATTTAGAACGAAATAGTTCAATCTTCAAATAAAAATATACATTTTCAACTACACGTTGAATCGTTAAATTTTCAGTTTCAAAAATTTTTAACCAAAAGAATAATTTTGTACCCACGAAGAAATTTTTTTTAACAAATTACACGAATTTTCTTTCGAAAGTGACATAACTACATTCTCAGATAAAAATATTCACTTTGACTAAAATAATTTAATTTTTAATATAATAGTTAGGTTTTTAAGAAGGATTTGGAAAACACTTCTAACTAGTAAATACATTTTTAATAAAGAGATGAATTTTGAACAAGTCGAATTCAACAAGAAAGAATAATTTTTTGCTAAATAATTAGAAATTTAGAGAATTCGAGGATTCCAACAAATTTCAGGAATACAGAAAATTGAAGAAGTTCCGAATAATCAAAAAAGAAAATCCAAGAAAATAAAAAATTCCAGAAATTAAAAGAAACCAGCCAATTCCCTGAATTTTCAAATAATTCGCGGAATTTATAAAATTCAAGAAATTAAGGAAATTCAAGGAATTCGAGGAGTTCAGAGAATTCCGGAAATTTGACGATATTTAATAACTAATTGAACAATCAAATCCGCATAATTTGAATTAGTAAAAATCGACTGCTAATCAGTACTTTTGACTGATTTAAATTCAAATTCCATTTTGATAAATAAATCATTAAATATGATTGCATATCCAATTTCGTTCGATTGGAAGACTACCAACTTTGATGCTTTTCCAACATGGATTAACTCTTAGCCTAATCTGTAGATTGTATACGAGAGCCATGCGTAATAGCCTAATTACAGCGATAGGTCGGAGAAACGTGGGTGTCTTAAGAATACGGAGCGATGCCAGAATGACAGTTCTCTGCATTCAACCCGCAACTGTCTTGCCGTTTTTTTTTAGCACGCTGGTATGTGTTCCAGGTATCGATGCAATAATAGCTATATATATTTGCGCGTGTGTGTGTTCGTGTAATAGCGGGACAAACGATTAGGCGCTTAAACAGGTAGGACACGCACCATTGGTACCAGCAGGTCGGCGCCAATGGTGGAATGAGCAACCAAACGCGTACTCAGTGACAAGGCGAACCTTGGGTGCGCCTCGCCTCGTTCGAAATCGACTTGCATGTTCGCACATACACATGCGTCTTTAAACTCCAGTCTTCTTGTTTATTTTTTTTTTCTTTATTTTTTTGCTATTAAATCTCTAAAATTAATTGAATCTGCCAAAATTTTAATTTTCAACAAAAGATTATTACATTTCTTTAAACAATTTTCCAAAAGAAAATCAGAGTAGGGAAAGATAGGACAGTACGAGGTAAATTTTTCCCTTCTTCTTGGCGGGGACCTTTTTAATTTATTCAAAACTTTTCTTTTGGTCGCATTTAGACAAGTTGTAGTGTGTAAATTCTGATTTTCTGAAAATTAATTAGGAAAACATTTTGTTTCTGTTTTTTTTTTTTTAAGTACCAAATAGTCTTTGGTTAAAAAAGCAACTTTTTAAATATTCCATATTAGTTTCAAAATTGATCTTTTAAGTTCAAAATTCATGTATTTTGTTGAAAATTGAACATTTTTTTTTAAATTCAACTCTTTATTTGAGCTTTGAGCAACTTTGATAATAATTTATTTTATTCGTTGTGGACTAAACTAATTTGTTAAAAATTAATTTTTTCGTTTGAAGATTAATTTTTTAACTGAGAATTTATGTACTTTAAATTTAGTTGAAGATTCAAATTTTGTATTGTAAATTCATTTATTTGTTGAAAATTCGTATTTTTTATTGAAAAGTTAACTTTCTTGCATAAAAATTCAACTACTTGCTCGAAAGTAGAACCACTAACAAAAAATCATCTTTTTTACAAAAAATTAATTTTTTTTACTGAAAAATAGAATATGACATTTTTGTTTTGAAAATTCATCATATTTAGTTGGAAATTCATGTATTTTGTCTAAAAATTGGTATTTTTTGTTGAAATGTACCTATTTTGTTTAAACTTAAACTATGTTTTTTTAATTCCTTTTATTCGTTGCAGACTTAGCCATTTTGATGAAAACTTTTTTTTACCTAAAAATTAATTCTTCTACTGGAAATTCAACTCACTAGATGAAAATTCATGTATTTTTTAAAAATCATTCCTTTTTTTAAATTCTGTTACTCAGACTAAATTTCAAATATTTCGTTAAAAATGAATTTAATTGGTAGAATTAACAATTATTTTAAAATTCTTTTTTTTTTCTTACCCAAAGAAAATAAATATTCTAGCTTGAAAATTCATGTGTTTGGTTTAAAACTGAAATATTTTGTCGAAACGTCAACTAGTTGGTCAAAAATATGTTGTTTATTATTTTTTTTTAAGGTAATTCTTTTGCCTTAAAATTTACTTGCTTCATTTTTAGTTTAAAATTTATCTTTTTGATTGGAAGTTGATCTCTTATGGTCAAAAATACGACCAGTTGTTAAAAATTTATGCATTTTGTTGAAAATTTGAGTTTTGTTAAAAATAAATTTTTTTTACTTGATAATTTATTTATTTATTTTTGATAAAAAAAGTCCTTCTTAGTGAAAAACGAATGTATTTCGTTAAAATATTGTTTTGTTTTTCAGAAAATTAAGATTCTCGCTTCGAAATTTTTTAAAGTAAAATTAATATTTTGTTAAAACTTATATTTTTATTTAATAAAATCTTACTTTTTTGAAGTGAAAATTTATTTTGTTTAACTGAAAATTGAACTCTACCATTTTTGAGTGAAAATTGATCATTTTTAGTTGAAAATTCATGTGTTTTATTAAAAATTTGCCTTTTGTATTGAGAATTTAAATACTTGATTGAACTTTGAACTATTTTTGAATGACATTGACCTATTTTGTTGAAAATCAGTTTTGTTACTTTGGAGTAAGTTTTTTTACGGATAAATGTATCTATTCCATTTTTGATTAAAAATTGATCTTTTCTTGTTAAAAATGTATCCTTCTCAGTGAAAAATGCAACTATTGCGTTAAAAACTAATTTTTTGGAAGAAATGTTATCTGTTGATGTTACAAATACATTATTTTTTTGTAAATTAACTTTTTTCTTTAAAATTTCACTACTATCGATAAAATTAAACAATTCGATTGAAAATCAACTATGTTGTTGTAAATGTATATTTTTAGTAAAAAATTTAACTAGTTTGGTAGTAAATGATACTTTTCATTAACAATTGTTAAATTTTTAACTTATGAAGGAGACAGTTTATAACGAAAATAGAACAGTTGAATTTTTGGATTAAAAAATTCGTTTTTACAACAACATAATTTCCATGAAAATAATAAATCTTTGAAAAAATTTATAAACAATGATACCGTTCAATTGTAAATTTAAATAGCTATAATTTCAACAAAAAATATGAATTTTTAACAAAAAAATGACTTTTGCAACTAATAACATTAATTGTCAAAAAAGTTGTTCAAAGTTCAATCAAGTAGTAAAATTTTTAACAGAAAAGACGAAGTATTAACTAAATATATGAATCTTTAAACATATAGTTCAATTTTTAATTTAAAATATTTATTTTTAGGTGAAAAAACTAATTTAAAAAAAAGTTAAATTTACAACCAATGAAATTAATTGTTAACAATGTAGCTCAAATTTAAACTAAGGTACTTTATTTCGAACAAAAAATACAAATTTTCAACAAATAACATGAACTTTCAACTAAACAATCAATTTTTCCTTTAAAAAATGGAATCGTGCAATTTTTAGTTTAAAATATGAATTTGCAGTTCAAAAATATATTTAATAACAAAGATATGAATATTGCTCAAATTATATTAAACTTTTAACCAAAGAGACATTAGTTCTGCTCTTAACGACGTAGTTGAATTTTCAAGAAAATAAAAGAATTTTGAATGAAATAGTTTAATTTTGAACCGAATTAGAAATAAAAAAAATAAATTTTGAGGAAAAAAAGTTTCAAACAAAACAAAAAGAATTAATTTAAAAAAAAAATAGTTTAATATTTAACCGATAAAATGAATAAAAAAACTTGTTTAACTTCTAACCAATCAGTTGAAGTTTTGACTTTGTCACGTTGGAAATTGGCAACTAAGCTCACTAGAATAGCTAAAAATGCAGAATAAACCTGAAATTCTTATTTAGCGAGAGAAATAAATTGATGTTTAGCCAGAGGCAAAATTTTTTCAAGAGGGGTGAGGTTGGGTATTTAAAAGTAGTTAAAAATTGTTAACGTATTTCACAAATGCCCATAAGTACTCACATGGAAACAATGGTTTCAAATTCTCAATAGGGTTAAAATTAAAACTAAAAAAATCCTTCCAATTTATGTGCAATCGGGATTTGAAATGAGTAAATTTTGAAGACTTGTTATCTACCTATCAAAGAAAAATCTTCGCTTCTAGTTGCAAGAAGTGACTATTTACAGCTACGGGAAGTAGTGGACGCCATGGGTTATGCAGATCGTATGGTAATCGTGTCGTAAGATACGTGCAACGCGTGTCGTGTTGCGCCAACAGAAGTAAAAGAAGAAAACGAACTTGAAATCGCAACCTCTTGCCAACGTGACTTCTGACTACCGCGTTTTTAGGCGATCTTTCCTTATGGTCTGCTCTATGGATACAAAATAAAAGAATCTCTACAATATCAAGTTCTATAAGCTCTAACGAATCTGTAGATTAGATAAAGCGATTAAGATCGATTGAACATGGTCAGTATTAATTCAGAGTTTCTCACTGTAATACTTGAATAGCTATGGTTACCAATATGGTTGTTAACATAATTGTCTAACGAATAGGATCTAGAAGCTGTTGGGCAAACCTACCCCAATTCAGACCACTGGAGTTTGAAAAGTGTAGTAATAACATAACTTAAGGCGTTCTTAGTGCTTGAACATTTTCCAAATTACAGTTTTCTGGGTAAATCAATTTGTTATAAAAGCTCATAGGCGAACCTATCCCAATACAGACCGCTACAGTTTGAGAAGTGTAGGAAATGAATAGGTTATAGAAGTACAACGAGTTCTAGAAGTGGACAAACCTACCCCGATTTAGACCACTGAAGTTGCAAGACTGTAGCAATAAAGAAACTTGAGGCGCTCTTAGTCATTGAATCTTTTTTAGAAAAATATTTGCTGGAAAAACCAACAAGTTCTAGAAGCTCAAGAAGTTCTAGAAGTGGAAAAACTTACCCCGATTTAAAGCGATGAGTTTGAAAGCTGTAGCAATAAAGGAACCTGAGGCGATCTTAGTGATTAAAACTTTTCCAAATTACTCTTTTGTGTGTAAATCAATATGTTCTAGAAGTTAATGGGTAAACCTACTCCAATAGAGACAGCTACAGTCTGAAAAGTGTAGCAATAAAGGAACTTGAGGCCACTTTAGTCAGTGAACCTTTTTCAGAATAATATTCGCTAGGAAAATCAACCAGTTCTAGAAACTCAAAAAGTTCTAGAAAAGAACAAACTTACGCCAATTTATACCGCAAAAGTTGGAAAACTGTAGCAATAAAGAAACTTGAGGCGATCTTAGTTATTGAATCTTTTTTAGAGTAATATTCGCTGGGTAAACCAACCAGTTCTATAAGCTCAAGAAGTTCTAGAAGTGAAAAAACTTACCCCGACTTAAAGTGCTAAGTTTGAAAGCTGTAGCAATAAAGAAACTTAAGACGATCTTAGTGATGTAAACTTTTCCAAATTATTCTTTTGTATGTACATAAATCAATATGTTCTAGAAGCTCATGGACGAACTTGCCCCGATACAGGCAGCTAGAGTTTGAAAACTGCAGCAATAAAGAAACTTGAGGGGTCCAAGGTCATTGAACCATTTTCAAATTAATATTCGCTGGGAAAATCAACCAGTTCTAGAAGCTCAAGAAGTTCTAGAAGTGGAAAAACTTACCCCAATTTAGACCACTAAAGCTCCAAAACTGTGGCAATAAAGGAAATTGAGGCGTTCTCAGTCCTTAAACCTTTTCCAAATTCATGTTCGCTGGGAAAATCAATATGTTCTAGAAGCTGGTCGGCGAACCTACCCCAATTCAGACAACTACATTTTGAAAAATGTACCAATAACGGAACTTGGGGCGGCCTTAGTCATCAAACCTTTTCCAAATTAATGTTTTCTGGGATAAACAGTAGACTCTAGAAGCTGATGGGCGAAACAACCCCAATTAACATCGCTACAGTATATAAAGTGTAGCAATACAGGAACTTGAGGTGATCTGAGTCATTGAACCTTTTTCAAATTATTGTTTTCTGGGTAAATCAATATGTTCTAGAAGCTCAAGGGCAAGCGTACCCCAATTAAAATATCTACAGTCTTAAAACTATAGCAATGAAAAAAACTTGAGGCGTCCTTAGTCATTGAACCTTTTTCAGATGAATATTAACTCGGAAAATGAACAGGTTCTAGAAGCTTGAGAAGTTCTAGAAGTGGGCGAACCTACCCCATTGAGACCGAAACAGTTTGGAAAGTGTAGCAATAAAGGCGTTTGAGGCGTCCTTAGTCATTGAAGCTTTTTAAAATTAACATTCGCTAGAAACATTGATAGTTGCTAGAAGCTGATGGGCTAATCCACACGAAGATACATCAATTTTTTGATATAAAATTTATATTATGAGGTGGCTCAAGCCCCATGAAATTTAACACTTATTTCCCGTAAGGAAAAAAGACGCTTTTGTAAATTTTATTCATAATTTTCAATATTAAGTGAATCGAGTTAAAATTCAACACTTCTTTTTGAAATTAGTCATAAAATACGAGTACAATATTACTTTTTCAATATCGTCACCATAGGTCCTTTTTATAAAAAAATAATTGATTAAAGAATTTAATATAATTATTAATAATGTTCTCATAAAATAATTATGGAAAATTTCCGTTCCTTCAATAATTTTTTTCATTTTTTCTCGTTTTTAATCATAGTGAGTTTAATAATTATTGAAATTAAGAAAATTAATTGTTTAAACATAGTTTCGGTTTTTTCTAAAATTTTTCAGTTAACAAAAATGATTGTGTAAATAATTTGTTACTGTTTTTCAGTACCCTTACTCAGATAAATGCTAGAAAGTTGTGGTTTATTGTAGTTTTTCGAACATTTGTCAACTTTTTACTTAGTGAGGAAATAATTAATTTAAGTTATGAACAAATGTTAAATATGAATATTATTTTAAATAAAAGGCTCTCAGTGACTAATTCAAGGAAAATCAACATTCAATATGATCTGTATAGAAAATTTAAAGAATATTTGTAATATCTATTTTATTTCAGAAAAATTTATTCACAAAAAAGAAATAGATTCTTAAGAATATAATTCTCTTTAATATTTTTTTATTTATAACTAAAAAGGCGAAACAAAAAAAAAGGTATGAACAATCGCAACTTTTTAGAACTTATCTAAGAAAAGATATTTACAAACAATAATAATTTGCTTAGACAATTATTTTTGTTAACTTGCATTAGTTATTACCTCACTGAGCGAAAAATAGACAAATATTTATTATTAGGTCAATTCAAGTAAAAAATAGAAAATGTTGAAAAATTTGAGAAAATACTGCCACTTTCTACCATTGAACAAAGCGAATATTATTAAAAATAATAAATTGTTTAAATAAATTTTTTTGTTTATATAAATCCATTATAATTTCACTCTACTTGAAGCGTGGACGAAAAGTTAATCATTTTAAGAAACTACAAATATCTAGTATTAATATAGAAGCAGAAAGTTATGAACAATAATAGTAATTTGTTTGACAAATTATTTTTGCTGAACTGAATAAAATGTTAACTCATCTCAAGGGAAACGTAGACAAGAACTTTAAAATTTTAAAAAATGCAATTTCTAACAGTATTTAAGGAGAATATCATTAACAATAATAATAGGCTCCTCAACAAAATATTTTTCTCAATTTAAATTAGCATTAACCTCACTCTGATTAAAAATTCAAATTTCATTTTATGTTTAAAAATTTAAATATGCACTTGAAAATAAAACTTTTTTGGTTGAATTTGAATCCCTTTTGTTTAAAAATCTTACTATTTAATTGAAATTTTATATTTGTCGGTTGTTTATTTAATAATTTTGTTAGAAATTTAAATATTTACTGGAAAAAAAAATTTTTTGTCAAAAACTTATCCATTTAGTTAAAGTGATCTTTTTATGCCAAAAATGTAACTGTTCTGTTGAAAAAGTATCCTTCTGCTAGAAAGTTTAGCTAGTTGTCTGTGAATGCAACTGTTTCGTTAAAATGATTTGTTTTTTGTTGAAAAAAGAGTTTTTTAGGAAATTCACCTCTTTCGTAGAAAATCTTTTTTTCCCAATTCAACTATTTTGTTTAAAAAATAATTTATTTGACGTGCACAATTGCCAACGTGACTGAGCTGTCATGTTGGAAATTGGTGCCTATGTTTAGTAAAAACGCGACAAAAACCACCATAAACGTAAAATTCGTACTTTGCTACCATTTTCTAAAATTTATACCACTGTTCCCACTTTTTGTTATTTCTGAAGTGATTCCTGGCACTGAAAATTGCATAAACGCTTTAAAACTTTGTTTTCTCGATTTTTAAAAATTTTCTATTGGAAAGTATCAAAGTGACAATATTTTCCAAAAGAAATCTAGGTAATGGATTCCATTCATAAGAAAAAATATTGCTCCTCTTTTTTAGAAACTATATTCTAAATTCTAGAATCTAGAAGCTTTGTTTTTGAGCGAGGTTGGGTTTAGATCCATTTCCTTGAGTAGCATTGTTAGCAGAGGGTCAGGGACCAAGTGTCATACAGACACTTGGCTTTAATGGCTCCTCGTCAGCCTCTAGATCTGCCAGCCAAGGCATAAGTATGACATAAAATAAAAAAGAATTTTTTCAAGTAAAATAAGTGAACGTCCTCGCTTTTAATTCAAGACGCGTCGCGTCGCGAAAAGCGCCGACCCCCAATGGGGTAAGCTAGGCCTGTGCGCCTAGAATTTCCGGAAAATCCAGTTTTCGCAACCGCAAAACCTGCCCTTCTCACTCGCGAAACGAGCTTGCCTTTACATCTACTCTGCACTAGAGTGCTTTTTCATTTGGCCTTCTCGCGACATAAATAAAACCAGTTTAACAACAACGTAAGGTAGAAGTGAGCAGGACATGGTGCGGCCATTGTCATTGCTCATTATTACGATCCTTGTCGCTGTTCGACAATCAATCAGAGTTGAGAGTGAGTCCAACTACTTCACTTTGCTGATCCATGTCGACTAACAAGGTTTTCGTTTCTGAGGATTTAGTAATTTCAACAGAGACACTCTCAAGGTGAAAGGACCCTTTTTGGAAGATGGATCCAAACTTGAAAACTGAAAATGTGATTCTCAGAGAATAAACCTTTAGAATATCAACTCGTATGTATGTTTGATTATGAACTTTAAATCACACCGATCAAATTTTGCGGATCCAAAATTAATTTAAAAACCCGTTGTTCATATCTGAGACTATTATCATTGCTGATTATTAGAATCCTTGTCGCTGTTCAACAGTCAATCTGAGTTGGAAGTGAGTCTAACTACTTCACTTTGCTGATCCTTGTCGACCAACAAGTATTTTGTTTCTGAGAAATAAGTCATTTCATCAGAGACATTCTCAAGACAAAAGACATTTTTTGGAAGGTGAATCCAAACTTGAAAACTGAAAATGTAATTTTTAGAGAGTTAAGCCGAGGTTGCCAAACCGTTGGATATCATTTTGATTGTATTCGAAATCACACGGCCCCAATTTTTGCGGACCCAAAATTTATTATGCAGACCGTCATTTATATCGGTGAAGTAGAAGTTTTTTATAATTATTATAATTGTTATGGGTCGTAGGTACGACCATTGCCATTGTTGATTATTAGGATCCTTGTCGCTGTTTGACAATCAATCAGAGTTGAGAGTAAATCTAACTATTTCAATTTGATGATCCATGTCAACTAACAGGCCTTTTGTTTCTAATGATTAAATAATTTTTATCAGTGACATTCTCAAGATAAAAGGACATTTTTTGGAAGGTGGATCCAAACTTGAAAACTGGAAATTTGATTTTCAGCGAGTATAAATTCCAGGTTGCCAAACCTTTGGAGAGATCATTTTGATTATGAATTTGAAATCACACTTATCAACTTTTTCGAATCCAAAATTAATTTTACAAACCTTTGTTCATACCTCTGGCCATTGTCATTCCTGATTATTACGATCCTTGTCGCTGTTAAACAATCAATCAGAGTTGAGTGAATCCAACTACTTTACTTCGCTGATCCTTGTCGACCAACAAAGCTTTTGCTTGTAAGGATTAAATAATTTTATCAGAGACATTCTCAATGTCGAAGGGTACTTTTTTGGAAGGTGCATGCAAACTTGAAAACTGGAAATGTGATTTTCAGACAGTAAGCCCCTAGGATACCAACTCTTATATCATTTGGATTGAGAACTTAAAATCACACTGATCAACTTTTGCGGATCCGAAATTAATTTTATAGATCGTCATTTATATCTGTGGAGTGGAAGTTGTTATAATTGTTATAGGTCGCAGGTACGATCATTTTTATTGCTGATTTTCAGGATCCTTGTCGCTGTTCGAAAATCAAACAGAGTCGAGAGTGAATCAAACTATTTCAATTTGTTGATCCATGTCGACTAACAGGGCTTTTGTTTTTAAGAATCAAGTAATTTCATCAGAGACATTCTCAAGATGAAAGAACATTTTTTTGGAAGGTGGATCTAGACTTGAAAACTGAAAACGTAATTTTCATAGTGTAGACATCAGGATATCGAACCGTTGTATATCATTTTGATTATTAACTTTAAATCACACTGATCTACTTTGATGAACCAAAATTTATTTCAGACTACTTCATTTATATCTGTTGAGGGGCATTTGTTATAATTTTTATGAAAAGCAGCAGGATATGAGTGGTTAACCTTTGTACATCATTTTGATTATTAACTTTGGAACAGAATGATCAACTTTTGAGAAATCAAAACAATTTTACATTGAAGTTCAAATTACTGAAGGGGATTTTAACAAGAGTCTAGGCTTTCACTGATTCTAGATTCTTGTTGCGCTGCGGATCACGACACAGGACAAGCTCATACGTTAGCTTGCGTTAGTAATCACTCCTTGGAACGTTTAGGAACAAGGATCTCTTAATAAATCGTTAAATCGATTAATGTCAAATTCACGTTTTTTCAAAGGGTAAATACTTTAAATTGAAGGAATACAGTGTAGTTCGCGAGCGATAATTTAGTTGTTAGCCGATCTGAGAAAAAGGTTGTTCATTAGTGTAACTCTCGTTGTCGACTGACTATTTCAAGAGCAGAAATCGGGGTTCAAGGTGGAATCGCAAATGACAAATTGAAGTGGGGGTGCTAGTGACGTAGTTGATGACGTAGATGCACAAAATAGAAAATGTCCTTAAGTTCTAAGGATGAAACAGGCTACAGGGTTGAGGATTAGCAAGGGTCTAGTCGGGGAGGTACAGAAAATCACAGAGACGGTGAACTGGACAAAACCCTCAATAAAATTAAACATCTGTTTCTCGAAATCATAAACGACGATTGGAAATAGTAAATTCCTGAAGTGGCAAACATCTGCCTGTCCGTTATTAAACTTAAGATATAGTAAATCGTGCTTGCTGATGGAAAAGAATAATCCTCAAAAAGACAACCTTCAAGCAAATATTGATCTCGAGATCTATTATTTCGTTGGGACTCAACAATTCTGGTTCAAGCCCTCTTAACAAACCCTTAAGTAATTTAAATGATCAATTTACGAATGTCCGAATTAACCCTAAATGTCCGAAATGACCCGATTTGATGGTAGGTTAATCTTTAAAGGTGGTTATAGATCCTAGGTGCCTCAATTGTCATTTCTGATTATTAGGATCCTTGTCGCGGTTCGAGAATCAATCAGAGTTGATAATTAGTGTGAATGCTTCACTTTGCTGATCAATGTCAGCAATTGTATATCATTTTGCTTATTAAATAGATTAAAATTGGACTTATTAGCATTTATATTATATTTTTAACTCCTGCTTTTGAAGAGGATGAAAGACAAGTGAAGACAATTGAAGAGAATATAAGAACACTGATAATTTGATATATAGATTATTAATTTTCGAATTGAATTTATAAACAAATGGACACGTTAAAACTAAATTCGTAAACAATTAAATTTATAAACACTTAGACTAATAAAAGATTAAAATAATAAATAATTAGATTCACAAGATAATTGTACTTCCAACTTGAATTTCCTTCATTCGTCACCGTTTTTATTTTCTGTGTATATATAACTGCCTTTTATAGTAAAATTGAATACAACTTCCAATTGGTAATCTTTTAATTTGGAGAAATATTTATTTATGTATAATAATACATCAAAAACTGGATTTACAAACGATAAGATTTTAAAAAAATGTGATTTTTATATAATTGGATATAAAATAAGTTGTATACACAAACAACTGAATATATAAAATATTAAATGTAGAAATAATTTAATTAGGTGACAGCTGTAATAATAGACAATTGGACTATAAATAATGAGTTTCATAAAAAACTGAAATTATAAACAATTGGATTTAAGAACAAATGATTATACTTCTATCTTAAATTCTCGGCTTTCCTTAGCGTTCTTTTCTTCTTTTATATGACTGCCTTTCCCTTTATAAACAATTGACAATTTAAGGAATTTTCATTTAGATTATTTTCCAATTCGGTTTATTAACAATTGGATAACCCTTCCAACTTGGATTTTCTTCTTTCCTCTCTGCTTTTCTTTTCTGTTCACATAGCTAGCATTATCTTCATATGTGATTTAAGAAAATTTCATATTTATTTAAAAACAATTAGATTTTGAAACATTTAAATTTGTCAACACTTGGAATGAAAAGCAGTGGGATCTGTAAAAAAAATTGATTTTCAAGCTACTGGTTTTAATAACAATTTGATTTAAAGACAATCTGGTAAATTATTGAATATAAAACCAATTGGATTAAAAGACAGTTGGAATAATATAGACAAGTGTATGGGTACGTAATAAGTTTTATAAATAACTGGATTCATTGGAATTTTGAATTGCAAAATATAATTTCTATGAATAATTTATATACGAACAATTGGATATAAAAATAAGTGAATGTAGAAACAATTTGATAGTGAATATTCATAAACCATTAGATAAATAAACAATTTGATTATACTTTCAAATTGAATTCGCGACTTTCCTCATTTTTCGACCGTTTTTTATATAACTCCCTTTATTTTTAAATATAATCGAAAATTTAACGGTTTTTTATTCAAATTATTCTCTAACTGGATTTATTACCGATTAGCTTATACTTTCAACTGAGATTCCCTTCTTTTCTCAACATTTTTTTTCTGTATATACAGCTAGCTTTCCTTTTAAAGATAATGGAAAACGATTTTACATTATAAACAATTTGAATGAAAAAAATTGAATTATTCAACATTTGGCTTTAAAAATAATTGGATTTGTAAACAATTGAATTAGCGAAAAATTCGATTTAGAAACAATTGATTTGGTAAATAATTCATTTTGAAAACAATTATGTTTATTAGTAATTGTATTTGCAAATCTTTTTCTATAAAAACAATTGGATGTAAAACTAGTTGGTGTAGCAAGAATTGGATTAATAGACAGTTTTAATAATAAACCATTGTATGTATGATAATAAGTTATATAAACAACTAGATTTATAAACAATTTGGCTTATAAATGATTCAGTTATACTTTAAGCTTCGATTTTCAGCTTTCCTCTTTTTTCCTTCTTATATTACTGCCTTTCTTTCGCAAGACAATTGAAAATTTAAGGCCTATCATTTAGTTTATTTTTCAATTGGATTCATTAACAGTTGGATTATACTTTTAATGTGTGTTCCCTTCTTTTATGAAAATGTTTGTTTTCATGTTTGTTTATAAAGTTGTCTTTCCTTTTAAACAGAATTGAAAACAATTGTATATTTATTTATAAACAACTGGATTTATAAGCAGTTGGATTTGAAAACCGATAGATTTAAGCCATTGGATTCAGAAACATTTCGATTTATATCTAATTGGTTTTATAAACAAACGGATTCATAAGCAATTGGATTTATGAACTATTGGATCTATCAACAATTGTATTTATAAACAATTGGATGTACAAACTAACTAATAGATGGATAATTGTATTTATAAATAATTAGGGATATAAACATTTAGATTTATAAGAAATTGGATTAATAAACAATTGGATTTACAAACAAATGGATTTATAAACAATTGAATTTATGACTATTTTGATTGATAAACCATTTAATTTAATAACAATTTGATTTATGAACAATTGGATTTATCAAATATTGAATTATACTTCCAGCTTGACTATTTTTCTTTCTTCACTGGTTTTTCGCCTTTTCTATACCTGCCTTTTCTTTTAAAGATAATTAAAGATAATATTTTATTTCTGTATAAAAAATTGTATTTGTAAAAACTTATATTTGATAACAATCAGATTCAACAGTGTTATATTTAAAATTACTTCAAATTGAACGCAATTGGATTTATAAATAATGGGATTTAGAAAAAATGTACATACAAACAATTGAATGCAAAAATAATTAAATTTACAAATAATTAAATAGATATTTCTACAACCAGATGTAGAAACAATTGGATCAATACACAATTGCAATAATAGAAAATTGGATGTATACGAGGTAAGTTTCATAAACAACTGGACCTATAAACAATTTGATTTAGAAACATTTCGATTAATAACTAATTCGATTTGTAAACAATTGGATAAATGCACTTTTAGATTTATGAAACATTGGATTTATAAACAATTGGAGTTATAGACAATTTGATATATAAACAATTGGGTTTATAAGTAACTTGATTGGTAAAAAAAGTAGATTTACAAACAAATGGGTATAAAAACAATTGGATTCATCAAATATTGAATTATACTTCCAACTTGACTGTTTGGCTTTCTTGGCAGTTTTTTCCCTTTTTCTATAACTGCCTTTTGCTTAAAAGTTAATTGAAGATAATATTATATTTGTTTATAAAAAATTGTAATTTTAAGAAAATTTATTTGATAGAAATTAGATTCAAGAGTGTCATATTTAAAATCACTTCTAATTAGAAGCAATTGGATTTGTAAATAATTTGGATTTACAAAAAATGTACATACAAACAATTAAATGTAATAATAATTGAATTCACGAACAATTAAATAGATATTTTAATAAGCTGATGTAGAAACAGTTTGATTAATAGACAACTGCAATAATAGAAAAATGGATATATACACGAAAAGTTTGATAAACAACTGGATTTAAGAACAATTAAATTATAATTTAATTTGGATTTTCTTCTTTCCTCATTATTTTTTGTTATATAACTATCTTTCTCTTTAACAAAAATTGACAACTGAACAGATTTTCATTTAGATTATATTCCAATTGGATTTACCAACAATTGGATTATACTTTCAACTTAAATTCTTTTTATCTAACCATTTTCTGCTCTGTTTATATATGAGTCTCTCCTTTCTCAAGTTTCTATCCTCACACTTTTTATTTTTTGTTTTAGGCTCTTGGGAGTTCACGTGCACTCAATAGGCTTGTAACGAACGAGCGTAATAGGCTCATCTTCGATTTCTCAGGTTCTCGAGCTCACACGAAAGCAGCGAAAAGTACATAACTACACTCCAAAGATGAAAATGTAACGATCTCTTGCTCAAGGCTCATTTGTCTTCTTCGCTTAAGGAGCTAAAGTAGTTTAAAACCTCGTTTTCACAAATTTAAAAGCTTCGCGCTCAGAAAGTAAATTGCATTTTGCGCTAACTTTAAGGAAATGGAAGATCAGATTAACTTTGAGCCATTAGTATATTTTCTGACCCGAGTGGATGCTTTGCCAAATTGGTTTTTATTCTTAGAACCTTCACTCTAAATTTTAATTAGTCGAAAGTGATTGATTCGAAGTCAATTTCGACTGATTCCGAAAATGCTGATTCGAAGACTAACAAATCGTTAGAAAGTAACGCTTTGAATCAGTCAACAGTGACTTTTTGAATCAATGAATTTTCATTACTGAAGAAAGCAGTCATTGAATTTTCCTAGCTGGTGAATTTTTACATAAAAATGTCATTTTTCGATTTAAAAAATGCTAATTTGAAGAAAATTAAATCAATCAAAAGCGATACCGTGAATCAGTCAATTTGACTTTCTGAATTAGTCAATTTGATTCACTAATGAAAGCATTAATTTTAAATTATCCAACTCATTGCATTTTTATGTAAAGCAGGTCAATTCTCAAGTCAGAAAATTCTAATTTAAAGATTTATAAATCAGTCAAGAGTGATTTTTTAAACGAGTCAAAAATAACTAATAAATTCGTTAATAGTAACTTTTGAAATCAGTCAATTTGACTCACTAATGCAAGAAATCATTTTAGTTGATCTAACCGGTTACATTTTGATCTAAAAAATGTCAATTTTTAAATCGGAAAATGCTGATTCGGCGAAAATTAGTGAGAATTGACTTTCCAAATCAATTAATTTGGCCCACTGATGAAAGCAGTCATTTTAATTAATCTAATCTGTCGAGTTTTTATCTGAAACACGTCAATTTATGAGTCCGAAAATTCTAACTGGAGAAGTAATTAATCAGTAAAAAGTTACTTTTAAATCAGTCAATTTGACTCACTGGTGAAAGCAGTCATTTTAAATTTGATAAATTAGTCAAAAGTGACTTTTAAATCAGTGAATTCGATTCACAGCTGATAGCAGTCATTTTAAGTAATCCAAAATGTTAAATTTGTATCTTAAACGCGTCAATATTCGATTTAGAAAATGCTAATTCGGCTACTGACAAAGACTTATAAGTTATTGAAAAGTGACTTTTAAAATCAGTCAATTTGACTCACAGCTGAAGGCAGTCATTGTTAATTATCAAATTCATTGAATTTTTATCTGAAACAGGAGAATTTTCAGTTGAGAAAATTCTAAATAAAAGAATGATTAATCAGTCAAAAGTAACTATTCAATCAGTCAATTTGATTAATAGATGGAATCAGTCATTTGAAATGGTGCAATCTGTTGAATTTTCATCTAAAACAAGTCTCTTCTTGATTCAGAAAATTCTTACTTGAATACTGGCAAATTAGTCAAAAGTGTATTTTTTAATCAGTCGAATCAACTCAATACTGGGAGCAGTCATTTTCAGTGATCCAGTATTTTGAATTTTCATCTAAAACACGTCAAACACTACTAAAAAATCAGTCAAAAGTGACTTTTTAAATCAGTAAATTTGACTCACTGATAGAACCAGTCATTACAAATGATCCAATCTGTCGAATTTGTATCTCAAACAGGTCAATATTCGATTCAGAAAATTCTAATTCGAAGACTGACAAATTAGTGGGAAGGGACTTTCCAAATCAGTCAATTTGACTCACTGGTGAAAGCAGTTACTTTGAATTATCAAATTTATTGGATGTTTATCTGAAACAGGGCAATTGTCTGTTGAGACAATGTTAACTAAAATAGTGATGATTCAGTCAAAAGTGACTTTTCAATCGGCTAATTTGATTCAATGATGAAATCAGTAATTTGAAATGGTCCAATCTGTTGACTTTCAATAAGACGTATGACAACTGCCACTTGGTCGCACAAAAAAATCATTTTGCAACCTGAGTTAAACCACTATAGCCATATATTTTTAAGGTCGCTGAATCCGAATCCTGAGCGTGTTCAACCCCATCAGGTCAGGTTCAAGGTCAATGGGAGACCAGAATGGAAAAAACCATTGCATCGGAGAAAAACTCTACTTTGAGATGTTTTTAGGGTCGCTGAATCAGAATTCGGGGTCATTTATACTCCATCTTGACAGAATGAAGGTCATCCCAAGGGCAAAATTTAGAAAGCCATGGAATTCGAGAAAACCTCTACTCTCAAACGTTTTGGAGGTCTCTAAATTCGTATTCGGGGTTAGTTCGACTCCAGAAGTTAGACTTAATAGTTTCATCTATTTTGACAATAGTATAACCTTTATATCGATCCAATCGGGAAAATGGCAACGGATTTGGATTTAACGACCCTAAAAATGTCTAACAGTAGTGGTTTGCACCAATTTAACTTTTTTCTTCTTATTTTGACCTTGACTTGACGTTGATTCTGACCTGGCTGATCAAACTGAGCCCGGATTCGGATTCAGCGACCCTAAAAATGACCGAGAATAGGGGCTTTCACTGATCCAATGTTTTTTTATTTTGACCTTAACTTGACCTTTATCCTAACTTCGCGAATCACACTGACCACAGATTCGGATTCAGCGACCTCATAAATATATAGTAATGGCGTTTAGCTCGGGCTGCAGAAACTTTTTTTGTGGGCTGTGTTATCTTCAACAAAAAAGGAAATTATATCCGATTGTGTAGGAATTCAATAGCCTATAATTCCATTACTATAAATCCAACTCTTTTTCAATTCAATTGTTTACAAATTAGCATTTACTAGCCCAGTTGTTTATAAATTATATTGGAAAAAAAATCCAAATTGAAATTTCTTTAATTTTCTTTAATTGTCTTCCATTGTTGGAAGTATAGTCCAAATGGAACCGCATCCAAATACTCGTAACATTCCCTTCAATTGTGATTTGAAGTACAGTAACTGTTTTTTGGGAAAGCACTGGTGGGCTTTATAAAGGAAAAAAAAATAAAAAGAAGACAAAAAGAAAGAGGAACTGAAGAAAGAAGACACAAAGAAGGAGAAGAAGAAAAAGAAGAAGAAGAGCAGAAAATAAGAATTGGAAAGGATGAAGAAATGCGATAGTTGATTACGAGAACGGAGATCGCGAGAGCACGAGCGCGTTCACATCGGATCGGCTTATTAACCATAGGTCAATTCGCAGTTTAGAGACTTTAGAGACCGCAGAATCGCAGCGCATTATAAAGCGAAATGATCCCCGCGATAGGGATTCATTAACCGTCGTTAATTAAGACATTATCACGTCATAATGATCTTGGCGTGCTTTAATGAATGAATGAAACACGCCTCATAAATAATTAATCCCCCGATTAAGCCGTGACCATCGGCCGTGGCCATGCACCACACAGTAGGAACGAGAGACTGAGAGAGACAGGAAAAGAGAGAGAAGTCAATTTCCAACTTTAAGGCTTCCTTTGCCTCACTCTGCTGATCCACTCTTGACGATGCACCTCCTCATGCGACTTCAACTGCAGGTCTCGACTCTCGACACTCCACTGCAATAAACCGATAGCCTTTCTTTTAGATTCTTCCTCAATGTAATTAACATCCAATACGAATCGGAAAACTTCTAGAGGCTCTGAATATTGCTCAAACCTTTTCTTTTGTTCCAAATTAACATTTGGCCTTATTTATCACTCATCGCAGCTCACTCAGCAATTTCTGGCGCTTCTCCAGAAATTGCACGAACTCCTTGACTAGAAACAATGTTTCCTCCAGGTATTCCCCAAGATCGGATACTTCCCGGACAAACCTGATATACATTAGTTCAGATCAAATGATAAAATAATTAAATAATCTATTTTATGCCTCCTAAAATAAACCACAGCCTACAGCAAAAGCTAGGTAGGCAGTTAATTGAATAGTTTGATTTAAATCAAACACAAGGTTGCAAATTGAAAGTCTCTCGCGTTGAGAAATTTCAGCCTGCAATTTCGATTCTGGCGAGTTTTACGAGCCCGGTAACCGAGTCTGTTCTCGCGGGTGTTATAGCGAGTTGAGAGACGTTTCGAACGCCCACACGAGAAGCTGAGGAGAATCACGCACGGTTATGTAGTACTCATATGAAGATGAAGCACGATATAAAATGCACGCAATCGCGAGAACCACCCGGGATTCGAGGGTTACCACCTTGGATCCCAGTATCGTTTCCCAGGAAGTTATTGGTCGATTCAACGCAACGCCAAGGAGACCCGAAGCATAATCCGCAAGTCGAAGATCTTGCCAGACCTTACCTTACTGGTCGCAAAATACGATGCGGTTTTCTTGTTCTTCTCTCCCTTGAAATTCAATATTTGTTGATTACTTTTTCTTAGGGCAAACCAGTACGAGGTAAATAGCAATTTAACTATTTATCCTTTATTTTATACTTTTTTGAGAAGTTGCAGTTTTATTCCGAGAGCAGTACTATTAATAGAATACATCAGTGAAATGAACCAGCATATTGTATCAGTGGAATGTCAATGTGTCTGTGCAATTTCTGGTGAAGCTCCAGAAATTGATGAATAAGCTGCGATGAATGGGCAGATGCGTTGTAGCGGTGGAGAACACAGTCCGATAATTAGTAGATACCTTTTTTTGACAATAGCACAACAAGATAAAAAGTTGGTACACAATAAGTTAGGATCCGCGCTTGATGATAAAATTTAAGGAATTATTTTTTTCTCAGTTTTTAAGAAACATACCCTTTTTTGCCCTGTTTTCGTTGTTCACTTAAATGCGAACCTAATTGATAGAACTCAACAAGAAAAATCAACTAATTTAGGTTGAAAAGTCTAACATTATATTTTTATTTCGGTATTCATCTCGTTTGGCTAAAAATTGTAATATTCAGTTAAAATTTTTATTATTTTGTTGAAAATCCATCTATTTTGTTAAAAATTGGTCTCTTTTGCTTAGAATTTCAGATACTTGGTTAAAAATTGAACTAATTTTTCACAAATTATTTTTTGTGTTGTTAATTTATCTTCTTTATTGAAAAATTAACTATCCTATTTTTAGAATATTAGTCTTCTGCGTTAAAAAAAAAATGATTTTTTGGGTTCCATTATTTTTTTATTTTTTTTCAAAGATTCATTATTTCATTACAAATTTATCTTTTTTGCTAAGAATATAACAATCTTGTTGAAAATCCATTGTTTTTTTTTTTTGGTTGAGAATTAATTTTTTTATTAGCAATGTAAATATTCCATTTTTAGTTGATCGTTGATATTTTCAATTCAAAATTATCTTTTTGGTTGAAAATTTAACTACTAAGTTTCAAGTTCAACTATTTTATGAAAAATTGATTCTTTCAATAATGACATTTCGGCTAATATTTTTAATTTAAATTTTCATATTTTACTATTGAATCTTTCACTCCGTTATTAACATTTTTTTTTATAAAGATGCATTATCTTAAGTGAAAATTGATTTTTTTGGGTTAAAGCATCATCTTTTTGGTTAACAATTTAACTATTTGGTTAAATATCAATTCAATTTAAAGTAAGCGTTCGCCCATGAACTATATTGCCGATTTGAGGGGTGCTTGTGCAATTTCTGGTGAAACACCAGAAATTGCTAAATAAACTTCAATGAATGACAGGGGCTCTTTTTATAAGAGTTTTAATTATTATTATTTGGAAGAATCATAATTTTGGTTGAAAATTCATTAATTTGGTTAAAAATTCGTATTTTCCGTAGAATATTCCCCTCTTTGGTTGAGATTTTGAGAATTGAACTATTTTCTTTAAAATTGGTTCCATGCTTGGTTCCAAATGAATTTGATGGAATGAAAGTATAAATATTCCATTGTTGATTCTAAATGTTAATTTTTAATTTTTTAATTCAACTATTTGGTGAAAAGCTCATATATTTTGTAGAAAAAAATCCTTCAATTTGTTAAAAAGTCGTCTTCTTTGATAGAATACTATTTTTTTGTTTTTGAAAATTTAACTGTACGAAAAAAAAGATTTTGTTGAAAATTCATGAAGTTTATTAAAATTAATCTTTTTGTAGGAAACTAATTTTCTTGGTTAACAATTAATCTTTTAAGTTGAAAATTTATCACTGTGGTGACAAATCGAACTATTGTGTTTAAAAATACATTGTTTTTATTGTTGAAAATTTATCTTTTTGTTTAGAAATTTATCTATATTGTTAAAAGTAAATTTTATTTCGGTAAAAAATCAGTTTTACTAGTTGAAAATATTAATTTTTGATTGGAAATTGTTCCTTATTAGTTCAAAATTCATATATTTGGTAGCAAAATCCATTATTTGATTGAGAAATAATCCACTTTGTAGAAAATCTAACATAACTTGGGTGAAAATGTAACTATTTTGGATGAGTTATTATATTTCTTGTTGGGAATTTTAAACATTTGTCTAAAAATACATCTTTATAAGCTGGTAATTGAACTATTCAATTGAGAGTTTGATTTTTTTGAAAATTAAACTATTTTTAACGTCATCTTCTTTGGTAGAAAATTAAACCTTTCTGTTGAAAAAATTGGTTCGTTTGAATCAAAAAATCCTCTTATGTTTAGTATCTGCCTTTAACGAAATTCTTTTTTTGCTTCGAAAATTTAACCACAATGATTCGTCATATAAAATTTTACCATTTTTTAAATTTACAATTGATATTTTATGAATTTGTAATGTTTGTACTTTAGAATAAAAACAATTAAACAGCTTTCAATTGTTATATTCCTAAAAATATACCAGCAGTGATTCAATTGTGTTTCAGCAAGACGCCTTTTCTGTTCCAAATGGAATTTTATTTTTTTCTTACATGGCTGAAAAAATTTGAAAAAATCAAGTAACTCTAGGTTGAGCAAATTTAAAAGATAGGCAAAAATTTGGTCACATAAATTATTGATGACCACTAATTGCAAATTTAAATTAAGGCTCGTCGATTTATATGAAATTTGCGAGCATTATAATTAGGATAGTGCCATCGTCATCGAGGCGCGAAGAAAGAAGGTTTTACCTCAGAAAATATAATAATTCCGATCCGAGGTAATTACGTCTAAGGATTTATAACGAGTAATAGTACTTAATGAAAGTAATATGGACGAGGACACATATTGGCGCTTTGCTGCCAGTAGCGGACTAGGTGTCCTTGCGCTTTACCTGAATTAAAAAAAAAATTATTACACTACACGATACGCTCGACTTAGGGCAGTTCTTACAAGCCAGATTTCTAGTGCAGTTACGCATTTCCGATCGCGTTTTAATCATTTTTATACGGGCATTAGACGAATTAGCACGTATCCAACTGTGCAGACCACATGTTCACCCCAGATGTGCAAGTCTTATTTCAAAATCCAAATGTTCAATCCTAAACTTAGAGTCCAAATGGACACTCAAAATTGATTGTTGCAAGAATAGGAAAGGTCGATTAAATAAAGATCAAAACCTAAGAGAAGATATTCTTCTTACATCTTTAAACTCTAATCTTGAGAGACTTTTACCCTGATTTTATTGCTGACGAGTTTTGGCAAGAGCAGAAAGAGAAGTTGGAGGGTTGCAAGAGCCGTGCTCACGGGGACAATTAAAGCTTAAACCGCGACTCGATCTTCCGGACGGCTTAGGCTCGCTTTATTTAACGCGTGTTTAAAACTAATAAAAGCGAGCTACACTTATCCAAGTTGGTCCGGGATCCGCAATCAGAAACGGACAACCTCAAACTAACCAAACCCACTTAAAGATAGTAAATGAAGACCAGCCAAGGGTTTAACTACAAAGAGGAAGCTTTAACAAAACAATTATCCTCCAGATTGAGATTAAACCTTGCTCCTTTCTTTTCGATAATATTAACACGCTTAGTTGATCTATGTACATTTTTGGCAAAGACAACTGTTAATGATCTGAAATCATTCAAACTTTGTCTAAGGATCATCTTTCGGAAAATTGCTAAATGAATGCAAACATGGTCATATCTTAATAAAATCTGACCTACATGTAAACAACTAAAAAAGATTGGCTAAATATTATTTAAAAATCATGAAACCGTGAACTTCAAACACACTATGCCTCAAAAACAAAACTGAAGTCTATAGAGAGTAAACAAACGTAAAGTTGTATAAAAACCATCTAGAGAATATTTAGGACAATAGTAAAACATCTGAAAATCATCCTTAGTTTTCTACAGATAATTTTAATGGCATCCAAAAAGCATTTGATTATTTTGCAAAAGGAATGTAGATGGAATCTGAAATCAATCTCATTACCATTTAAGGCTTAAGGAAATTTCAGAAACATTATTCAAATACATTATGAAAACAAATTAAGGAAAAGCAAAAAATAATTTATTTCTATACGAAAAACATGCAAACTTCTTCATTAATTTGAATTGTATTTTCATATCAAAATATAGGAAGATTACAATCTAAAGCCAATCTGCATTCTATAAGATATCAGAGCTAAGTCCAAATATTATTGAAACCAATTTGAGAAGCAATGAAAAGACAACCTTTGGTGCAAAATATTCGAAATGAATTGTCTCCATTGTAAATAATATCCGAAGGCAGCCAGAATATTTTTTTTCAATCATCTGAAGTCATTACAGCACTATCATTCAGAAAATTGGTAAACAAAATGCAAACATCGTAACATCTAAATAAAAACCACCCTACATCTGAACAAGTAAATAATATTATCTAAACATTATCTAAACATAATGCAACCATCAACTCTAAATGCATTTAGTATCCAAGATAGATCTAAAGAGTATGCAGAAAAAGCAAGTGTAACGTTTCTCAAGAACCACCTGAAGAATATTTAGAGACCGAAGTAAGACATGCGGGCGCCATCATCAGTTTTCTAAAAATAATCTTGATAGTATTCAAAAAGTATTTAAATAGTGTTCAAACGGAATCCAGATACAATAGAATACAATAGAATTCTGAACCCTTGTCGCCAACAAATTAAGGATAATAAAAAATGTTTGACTACCATTTGAGAAACATCTGAAAATCATCTGTAGGGATCTGAATACCATTTAAATACCAGCCAGAAATCGTCGGAACCAATGCCACCCAGAAATCATACGAACATGGTACAAACAGCATCTGAACAAATTTGCGGACACCATACTCAGGTTTTTGAATGATAATCTCAAAAACATCTAAGAAGAATTTGAATAGTTTCCAAACAAATTGTTTTTCTTCCAAGCGATATTTGAAGATGACTAATTATGAGTGTGATTCTGTGAATTGTGGAAGATAGGTAAGACTTTGGGGAATTCCCGGAAGCTGTAATCTCGCTTTCGTCTCACGTGGCGTCCTCGTGGTGGTTTTCACATTGAAACCGCGCGTGCTCGGGATGCGCACCTTCGCGACCTGATTAGCATCACACCCCAGACCCGAGCGAAGGCCAATGGCACCCTGCCTGGTCTCCACTACAGGGGTAACTATGGGCTGAGGGTGGCTGGTAGTAGTACGCGGTGCGCGACATAAATATGTATGTATCATCCGCTGCGACCTGCCCCACTACCCCACTGGGTCAGACTCATGCTTCATCACAATGAGCACCTTACCTCCTTTCCTTCCCGTCCCATTCAAGCTGATACCCTCAACCATACTTTTTTCATCGCTGGTCCTTCTTTTGATTCTTTATATAGAAAAAATACACCTTGTGTACTATTATTCGGCTTTTGGATGTCAACTTTGTAAAACTGAAGCACTTAGCTTCAGAAGACTCTAGCCTACGGATTTAAATTTAAACATCATCCAGAAAACATGATGAAATGTTTTGCTGTGATGGTTGGATTTGGGTCAGACTCATGCTTCATCACAATGTGGACCTTACATGTTTTCCTACTTGTTCTATTCAGGCTGATACAGTAAGACGATCAAATTATTTTTTTTCATCAATAGTCCTTCCATCAGTTGCTCCTTGAAAATATTTACTTTGTATACAATCAGGCTGGTTGTGATTGTCAACGTTGTAAAACTGAAGCAATCAGCTTAAAAGGTGTTTAGTCTAGGGTTTGGAAAATAATTCAATAGTAGTACATAAGTCAATAGTTCTCCCCTCAATTATTCCTTGAAAAAACTTTCTTTGCCTGCTATAAGGTTGGATGTGTATGTCAACTTTCTAAAACTGAAGCTATTAGCATAAGAGGAGTTTAGTCTAGGATTGGAATAAAAATTACAGCACTCTCCTTTTCTTCATCATCTAGATACGTACCTGATTGGGAAATCGAAAGAAATTCGAAAGATTTGTTTATTTAAAAAAAAAACTAGGGAATGACCTATTTCTAAATTTTTCCAGAAATCTGTTTACTTTCATTTTATTCAATTACATATGAATTTTTTGTTTTTGTTTAATTCATTTAAATCATTTTGAACTTACCTCCAACTGATTTTATTTTATTTCGAATTTTTTGTAATTTATCCCAGCTTGCAAACTTAACCTCAATGTTGAAAAATCGTAATTTTGTGCAAAAAATTATTCTTCTCTGTTAATAATTGATATATTTGGTAGAGCGTTCAACTATTTTGTCAGACATCTTTCTTAATTAAATCCCACTGGTTGAAAACTTATCCTTTTTAGTACAAAATTTATCTATTTGATTAAAACCTTTTATATTGTTTTGAAAATTAATCTGTGGGTAGAAAATTAATCTTCTGGGTTGAAAAAACATCTTTTAGTTTAAAAATTCAACTATGTATTCGATTAAGCTCCAACTATCTTATTTAAGTTCAAATTATTTTATTGAAAATTTAACAGATCCTTGTATATGATTTTTGCGTATTTTCCAAGTTTATTTATATATTATATATATTTATTTATTTATTTATTTTGTTGAAAATTCATGAAGTTTATCAAGTTGGGCAAGCAAGTTGGGCATCGCCGCAAAATGCGAGTTGGGCATCGCCGCGAACTGCGAGTTGGGCATCGCCATTTTGCAGACTGCCCTTAATAAATCAATTTTAATTTCCCAGAAAATTCCATTTTCTGGGAATCATAAATTTCTTTTTGCGATTTTTCGAAATTCGATTTGTTAAACATTCGAAAATTTTCAATACAGCACGTATTGAGATCAAATTTGTATTTTATCTAAAATCTAATCAGAAATTGATTAAATCCTTTGTAGATGCTATCAAGATTGTCTTCTGACAACTAAGCATCATCTTTGGATGTTTATAGACATGGTGTTTATATACCCTTCAGATTGTTTTTGAATACAATTTAAATGTTTACACTCACACTGTTTCTTCAATTATTGTAGAAACTTTATGAGCGAATTTTGAATTACTAGTTGTATACATCTATGATGTTGAGATGCTTTGCTAATTTTTTTTTTCGCTGGTAATAGTAATGTTTAGGCATTCAACTAAAGGTCAGATTTGATTCAGATGATATGATGTTTGCATTTTCTTTGAGAATTTTCCGGATGATGGTCTTCAGATGATGTTGGAATTATTTCAAATGATTGGAATAAGGTGTTTGCGTTGTTGTAGGTTTACGTTGTTTAGATTATTCGAATGTTGTTTGTATAAGTTTTTGGTATCTCACATTTTTGGAAAGTTTTCGAAATGCAATTTGCTCCGTGTTTGGATATCTTGCAGATAGTGTCTATATTATTTGTCCAACATATTCAGGTGAGGAATACAATTCGAATGACTTTTGAATTGTTTCGAAGTGGTCTTCAAATATTTTTTGGATGATTTTTTAATTTTTTTCAAATGGTAGTCAATCTTTTCTGTTTTGTCCTTGGTTTACTTTATTTATGGTATTGATATAGATTTATCCTGGATTCCGCTTGGAAGCTATGGAAATATTTTTGAATGCTATTAAGATCATCTGTAGAAAACTGAGGATGGTGTCTATCTGTTTTACTGTTTGTCTTAAACATTCATTAGATGGTTTTCATAAGACGTCACGCTTGCTTACTTTCCATGGTCTTTCGATTTGTTTCAGACGTAGATCAGATTCTATTCAAATGACATGTTTGTATTTTGCTACAAAAATTTCCGGATGATGGTCCTCACATGGTGTTGAAATGATTTCACATGATTGGAAAAAGGTGTCTTGGTTTGTTTTGCATTACATTGTTCACACAATTATATTCAAATCTTTTCTTTTATAGGTCTTGAGTTCTAAAAATTTTGTATACGTTACATAATTCCTGGACTGCCCCTAATCATGTTTCTGATAGACATCCATAAAAGAATCCAACATATCCCTTATCTTCTATTTGTTCCGATTCTGATCTAGTGAAAACTGTTTAACCAATTGTGGGAGTAGTTTCAATGGGACCATGGAAGTACAGAGCCACCCCTGTGAAGGATGGTAAAAAGAGGGAGATAGAGAGGCTAGGTGAATCCGGCTCGGTCCTCATGAATACATGCAAGCCGCGAACTCAAACCGAGGACGACCCTGGCGCGACCCTGGTAGGAAACTGTTAGGCGTTACCAGGGTTGCTTCGTCCGCTCAGCTGACTTCGATCAGTGACGTTCCACGCAGCCAGTGACGTCATAGCTCTATGACGCCGTCTCTGGTTCTCGTTCTCCGGGAAATGTTAGGGTAGGTCTGGATAGGGGGACAGGGGTACAAACCCCTGATGGGTGGGGGTGCACCAGGAAGGGGGTAGCTCTTACATATTTATGCCGCGTTCTACGCGCAACACCCATCTCGGCTCGAATCAACTTTACTCCCTCTGCCGTGGCCTTGGATACGAGGGTGCTTTGCTAATCCTACACAAATCTATTCCTTGGGCCATTGATCCCACTTGGAATTTAGAAAGAGGATTCAAGTCGCAACTCCTTTATGAATTGGAAAATGAAGATGGGAAGTGGGTAATTGGGTTTGAATGTATTTGGGATAGTTGACAAGAGGTGATGAAGATGCTACTGTCAGGATTCGATGTAATACCTGATGAGCCTAGGAAATGGAAGCACGAGGATCATCGGTAATTATGAAGAAGCGGACAATTGCCTGACGTTCCTGGACGATCACTGCAATAATGCAATTAGAAGAGTACGTGGTTCAGCAACTATGGGAGACCAAATCGATAATCTCCTTATTTACTTCCATCGCTAATTAGCTTAGAGAAAACCCTTTCATTCCAGAGTAAATACCAGTTGAACGATTTGATCCTGAAATAGGATCAAAATGATGAAATTCAAGATTATTGAGGTAGTGAAAATTGGTATTGTTCTAAGAGAGATGCTTAGGTTAAGAGATGTTCAGATGATTAGGTTGACAGTTCAACTATTTTGTTAAAAATGTATTTTTACTTGTTGGAAATAAATTTTTGAATTGCAAATTTGCAACATTTTAAATTCAATAAAGAAAAATTACTAAGCTGAAAAAGTAAAAGGCTTATTCCGCAAATGCCTTGTTTTTAACATTCTAGGATAGAGAGGTAAAGCAATGATTGATTGAAGATGTTTTATTTTTTTGCGGAAACATTATTCGAAAGACTCTTTTATGCCTTGATTGACAAGTTTTTGTTATTGAAGAATTATTATACTTTACTGAGTTGTCACTTTTTATCCACTAACGATAATGATTGCTGCAAAATGCATCTGTAATTATCGCAGATCTGAAAGATTTTATCAGTTCCTGTAGCTAGAGATTCTTTCTTATTAACGTTTTTCCCTCTTATTATTGCTGTATTACGATGATAACGTGTTTTGCCACTCTAGCATTCATGGTTCGGTATCCAATTAATAGCATAAATTAACCGCAATAAAATAACGCATTTTATAGTTTCCAGCTCGAATCCAAGAAGTTTACTTGACTCTGCGAATCCTGTTCTTCCCCTTCTCTTTTAGTATCGACCAAGGTGAGATTTTTTCTCACAATTTATATATTTCATTTAGAACCGTCCATAAGATACGCCACAAATATTTAAATTACATTTACCCCCCCCCCCCCAACTCAAGACGGTTTTTCACATGTAACTTACGCTTTTAAAAATTTCTGTTGAGTTTAGTTGCAAATTGCCAACGTGACAAAGAGAAAAATCTTTCGGAAATGCATTTTTAAGAAAGTAGTACAACTTTTAATTGAATAGTTGTATATTAGAAAAAAGAAAATATCTACAAAACAGTTGAAGTTTTAAACCGAAAAGATGATTTTCAACCAAGAAGATTAAGTTTCTTTCGAAAAAGGCAAATTTTCGACAAAAAATAGAACAGCTACACCTTTAGTTACAACAATTAATTCGCAACAAAAAAAAATAATTTTTAAAGTATGAAAATGTTGACTTCCTCCTCCCCCACCCACCCACTTCAAACACTTTTTTCATGTTTATAAGGCATTATTTGAAATTCCCAGTGAAATCAGTTGCTAATTGCCAACTTGACAAAGAGGAGAATTTTCAAAAAGTAAATTTTTAAGTAGGTCATTCAACTGTGAATTGATTAGTCAAATGTTAGATAAAATTAAGATTATTTATCCACAAAACAGTTGAATCTTTAACCATAAAATATGAGTTTGTCACTATGATGATTAGTTTTGCATAAAAAGAGATGAATTTTCTACCAATCAATGGAATGGTTACAATGTCGGTTAAAAGAATTAATTCCCAAAAAAATTTAAGGTAGCCAAATTTAAGCTCCCCCCCCCCCCATCTTTAAGAAATTAATTTTTACCGTAAAAAAAGAATTTTCAAGATAGCAGTTCAACTTTCAACGGAAGAAGTCAATTTTATGAAACTATATTTTTAACCAAGTAGTTTAACTTTCAACCAAGACGATGAAATTTTCAACCAAAAAAGATACATTATCGACCAAACTGTGAATTTTCAAGAAAAAAGTTAATTTTTAACCAGTCTAATTTTCTACCAAATATTTAAATTTTCAATTAAAAATATCAGTATCAAACTAGAAATTGAATAGTTACACTTTCATTCAATTAATTATTTAATTAATTTTTATCAAACTTGTTGTTTGTTCGTTTAGAAAATATGATTCTTCGCAACGAAAAAAGTTAATTTTGCACTAAAATAAGTCAATTCTTTTGCAAATAGTTGAATTTTTGGCATAAAAATACTAATCTTCAACAAAAAATGTAATTATTTTCAGCCAAACAGTTTAATTCCTTACTAAATTGTTGGATTTACAAGCCACAAAAATGAATTTTCTACTCATATAATAGCATTTTTTAGCAAACAGTTAAATTTAAAAATAAAAGGTTCAATGGAAACCAAATCCTTAAACGAAAATAGATTAATTTCCACGTAAAATATTTAGTTTTAACCGGCAAAGATGAATTTGGAACTTAAGGGTTAAATTTTCAAATAAAAATTCAAATGTTCATTAAAAAAAAATTTGAAACAAATATTTAAATTTTTTCTAAAAAAGTTAAATCTTCTACCAAAAATGCAATACCGACATTTTCATTTAAAAAATTAATTCTGAACCTAAGGAAAACGAATTTTCATCAAAATAGTTAAATTTTCAACCTAATAGGTCAATCTACTACTAAAATAATGAATTTTGAAAAAAAATCCAATAAAAATGTTTCATCAAGCAAGATAAAATATAATAGTAGAATTTTCAGTAAAAAAAGACAAGCTTTTCACCATAAATAGTTGGATTTTCTTATTAGGTTCTTTTGGCTATTTTAATCTTTTCATTTTTTTTTTATTTTAAAATTAATTTTTTTTAACTAAAAATTTATTCGTCTTTTTTGGTAGAAAATTAATCTTGGTTGAAAGTTAATTTTCTTAGTTCAAAATTAATTTCTTCCGAGAAAAATGTCACTAGTTTGTAGAAAATTTCTTGTGTTTTGGTTATTTAACTAGTTGGTTAAAAATTAAACTATTTGCTTGAATTGAAAATTTACATTTTTATTGAAAATGCATATTTCCGGGTAAAAAATTGTACTTTTTGTATAAACCCCATCATTACTCTTGAAATTATTTAAAAAAAGATTTACAAAGATTTACAAAATTGTCAAACAAAATTAATGTGGAAGATTTTTTGGCAATTTCTTTTTAATTTTGCAGGCTTGACTTAAAATGGTAGGAAAAAGTCAAATCATTTTGAACGATATTCAGAAGTTTTAAAATACATTAAAAAAGAATTTAAAAGTTGAAAATATTCCAAATAATTAAAAATAAAATTCTGTACAAAAATTTCATTAAAATTCCTATGCAAATTAAAAATGTTTTTCTTTTTTAGAAAATTCATTTTAAGAGAATCTTTAAGAAGCTTTTAAAATATTTCTAAAATTTTAAGCAAAAATTAGAAACTTTTAAGGTATATTCTTTATTTTTCTGGATTAATTATGAGTTTTATGAAAAATTAAAAGGAATTTAATAGATTATTGGATTGAAAAAAAATCAAAAATAATTTAACATTCGAAATTTTGAAAATATTCCAGCCAAATTTTAACGAAACTATAAATTTATGAAAATTTTAAAACAAAATTTTGAAGCTATTTACGGACTTTACAGTTTGAAAATAATGAAAAAAAATGTCCTAAGATTTCTGGGAAAATTTCCAATGAATTTTTGTTAAAGAAATTATTTTTTACACAATGCTTTAAGAGTGTTTAACACAAAAACAAATGTGGAAGAATAAATAAAAATTAAATACATTTATTAATCTCGCAAATATTCGATTAGGTTAAAAGATATTTAGACGTTTTAAAGACATGTAAAAATAATTTAAAATTTGGATTGATTCAAAAAACTGTTTAAAAAATTATATATTTTTGAAAATCTTTAAATAAGATTCTAACGATTTTTAATGATTTTTTATGCTTTTAAGATAATAACAAAATATACTTAAGAGTCATGTAGAAATTTCTAATGATTTTCATGTTTTTAAATAGTCCCTGGATTTTTTTAACGTTCGATTTACAATTTATAAATGTCGGTAAATTGAAAAATAAATAAGTTCTGACTTTCTTAAATTTTATTGTACAGATCAAAGGTCCAAAAAAATTCACGCTATAATTTTCTATGCTCTAATTTGAAGAATGAATCAACCAATTTGAAATTTTTTAAAAATTATATCGTTTCAAGCAATTTCAGTAGAAAGCATTAAAACTTGGTAGATTTCAATTTTTTTTTAATTAACACTTTTAAAATTAGAAGTTAAATTCTTTTTCTTTTAAGCTGTGAAAAATTAATAAGTGTTTAATTGTTATTTATGCACCAAATTTGTTTTTTGTCTTTTAACCTAATCGAATTTTTTCTAAAGTAATAATTTTTCAATTTTAATTTATTCTTTCAAATTTATTTTTGTTTTAAATTCTTTTTAAGTATTCTGTAAAAAATAAGTTTTAAAACAAAAATATAATTGAAAATATCCCCGAAATTTTAATAAGATGTTTTCACTATCTTCAAACTTTAAACATCCTTAATCCTTAATCAATCCTGCAAAATGAAAATAAAAATCCCTCAAAAGTTTCTAATTTTGGTTTCATATTTTGGAAATTTTTCGAAATCTTCAATATTCCCTAAAAATTAATTCTTTAAGATAAAAAACATTTTTAATTTTCATAGGAATATTAATGAATTTTTCGGATACAATTTTATTTTTGAATATTTGGAATCTTTTTAACCTTTTATTCATTTTTGTAATTCCTTAAAAACTTTTGAATATCGTTTAAAATGATTCGAATTTTTCGTACTATTATGAATAAAACCTGAAATTTGTTTTTAAATGCCTGAAAATCTTCCAGATTATTTTTGTTTACAATTTTCGAAATCTAGTTTTTTTTTAAATACTTTCAGGATTAATGACAGGATTGATACAAAATAGTCCAATTTTTTACTCGGGAATAAAAATTTGAAAAAAATTTAAATTTTCAATTCAAAAAAATAGTTTATTTTTTCACAAAATAGTTGAATATAAATATTTGTGTCAAGTTTCCACCAAGAAGAATGATCTTCTACTAAGTGATAACGTAACTAAAATAGTTAAGTTTCAAGTTGAAAAATTAATTTTTAAAACAAGAAAAACCGACTTTTCAACGAAAAACATTTAAATTTCCAAACAAATTAATTTTCGACAACAAAATTGAATTTTTATCCAAGAAGATTATGTTTCAACCAAAACACAAAGAAATTTTCTACAAACTAGTTACATTTTTCTCGGAAATAATTAATTTTGAACTAGGAAAATGAATTTTAAAATAAAAAAGAATAAATTTTTAACAAAATAGTACAATTTTCCACCAAAGCAGATCAATTTGTATTAAACAGATGCCTTTTTAACCAAAAATATGAATTTTCAACTGAAAGAAATGAATTTTTCAACTAAAAAGACGAATATTAAACAAATAAAGTTGTTTTTTTAAAAAAGAAAAATGCAATTTCTACGAAACTAGATAAGTTTTTAAATTATACAGATAAATCAAAAACAAAATAATTAAATTTTTACCGAAAAAAAATTCAGTTTGACTTTTTAACATCAAATTATATGTTTAAAGAAAGAAGTAAATCTATAAATGCAGTTAAATTTACAACCTAAAGTGACCAAACATTTTAATTTTTATCAAAAACTTTTTGTAATGTTTGAATTTTATCAATCCGAAAAACGAAATTTATGATTTCTGTTTACAAAATCCAGTTTAAATTTCTCAGGTAAAGCAGCCTTCTAAGATATAATCCCAGGCGATGACAAGCAAGCGAGGGGTAACGCGCTGGATGCAATGGTAGAGGTAACCTGAATAGGTCAAAATGCGAGTTGGGCATCGCCGTAAAATGCAAGTTGGGCATCGCCGCAAAATGCGAGTTGGGCATCGCCGCGAACTGCGAGTTGGGCATCGCCATTTTGCAGACTGCCCTTAATAAATCAATTTTAATTTAAATTTGGAAGAATTTTTTTCAATTCCAGAGTATTGAAGCTCTGGAAGGGACTTCAGGAGACAATAATGTTAGAAAGAAGCGACCACCGGACGCGGGTCTTTCCGCGTCCGATGGACGGACGTGTTTTTCCTGAACGGTTTCAGCAATACCTAGACTGGTAAGGAAAGCCACGCGCATCCTGCATCGTGATGACACGCGTATTTCTTCTCTTCCTCCCCCACTCACTCCCCCCTCCCTTCCCGTTGTTTTGACGATCTCTTCCTCCTTCTACAATAGTCGCGTCTTTCCCTTTACTTTACTTGGTCTCTCGTGTCACGCCATAAAGTGGAGATGTAGAATTGTAGAGGGTATAAAGAGAGACTCTTGAGTGACCGGAGTCGCGGCTTTGCTCACAGATCTTATCCTATCCTTCCCAGAACCTAACCGACAATAATTGTTTCTTGCGGCTCTGTCACCTGTCGATGGAAGCTCGCGCACGTCGAGTATGCAAATCTCCTCTTACCTGTCCATCACCTTCCAGTCATGATGCCTCGGACTTCGATAATGAGAGTTTATGACTCCGGGTCCTGACTTTAAGAAGGAATGAAGCTCATATTCCGCAAGATTGAAAAAAAAGACTTGGGAAGGTAAAGAAGGTATAAGGATCATTAGTACTAGCCAAAAAGAATAGTTAGGGAGTAAAATTAAAGAAAATTAAACGTGATTAAAATCAAATCTCATTTAACGTTCAATAATCAAATTCGTGTGCAGAATTCCGGTAAATGAAACCAAGAATCCAACGAACAAATTTGGAAAACCACCATAAAATTTTTCTATTGAAGTTTGAAACAAGATAACAATTTTTTCCTAAAGAAGAAAAGAAGAAAATTTATTTTTTGGACCAAAATGAAATAGAGGAGAGAAAAATGAGAAGGCAACCAACATAATCCCCATCCTTCTCTCTTTTCTTTCGTCTTTTTTATTTTTATTATTATCAAATCACAATAAAAAGAACTTTTGTAATACTCGCCAACGTTTCGAACGTTGTTTCGAAACGTTGGTTATTATTTTACAAATTTCCTTTTTATTGTGATTTGATAATAATAAAAATTAAAATATTCATTTGGTTGGTTGGCTTCTTACTTTTCTTTCCTCTTTTTAATTTTTTCCAAAAAATTTTTTATTTTCTTTTCAGGAATAAATTATAATCTTTTTTAAATTTTTATCAGGATCATTTTGTCGTGGTTGTCCAAATTGTGCGTTAGTTTTTTTATTTTATTTTCAGGCATTCTGCAGAATAGTTAGGGATCGACTATAAACTGCGTTACCAATTTTGGGGCAATCCCTCCCCCCCCCCACTCGTTGCCAACCGTTGATTATTAGAAAGGTACATTTTTTACCACAAAATGGAATAATTCAACTTTTTATTACAAAAAATTTTAAGTATAAAAAAACGAATTTTCTACCAAATAGTTGATTTTTTGTACTAAATTATTTAACTTGTAAGACTGATGACAAATTTTTTATACGAAACAGTTGAATTATCAAATTAAAAATATGAAATTTTGATAAAAAAAAGTTAATTTTATACCAAAAAATACGAATTTTCAAAAAGATACAAGAACTCTTAACTCAAAAGTTCACTTTTCAACTAAACAAAATTAATTCGCAACAAAAAACAAATTTTTAACAAAAAAGTTAAATTTCAACAAAAACCGATCGAAAACGGAATAGGTAAATTTTCCATTACCAAAATAATTTTTCTACCAAAAAAAAGGAATTTTCAACAAAAAAGTTCGATTTTCAACTAAAGAGATGAATTTTCAACTAAAATTTTGAATCGTGAACCAGAAAATAGATTCTTAAAAAAGTGGTTCGACTTCAAAACCTAATTGTTAAATTTGTAAACAAAACTATGCTTTCTTCAACAAAAAGCTTAATTTTCTTCCAAATAAAAACGAATAAATTTTTAACAAAATTCAAGAATTCTCAAACAAAAAGTGGATTTTTTAAACAAAAACATATAAATTAAAAAAAAAAGATTAATTTACTACCCAAAAATATGAATTTGCAATAAATATCCAAGAATTCTCAAACTAATAGTTATAATTTTAAAAACGAAATAAAAAAATATTCTTTAATTTTTAAGAAAATAGTTCAACTTTAAAATCTTCTTGTTAAATTTTTAACCAAAAAGATAAATGTTTGAACAGAAAGATTATTTATCTACCAAAAAAGATGAATTTTTAACAAAATTTATGAACTCCGAACCAAAAAGACGAATTTGTAATCATATTTAAGAGTTTATAACAAAAAAGTTGAAGTTTCAGCTAAGAAAGATGAAGTAAAAAAAGCAAAACGAATTTTTAACATAACTCAAGAATTCTCTACCAAAAAGTTGAGTTTTCAACTAAAAAAAGGAAGTAGTGAACAAAAACTTAAAATGTTCTACCGAAAAAGACAAAATTTAAAAAACTTACAAGAATTTTTAACCAAAAAGTTGAATTTTCAACAAAAAAGATGAATTTTCAAACAAAAAAATTAATTCACTACCAAAAGAAAAAAAAATTTCATTAAATTCAAGAATCCACAACCAAAAAGTTAAATTTTTAAAAAGAAAGAAAAAATTTTTAATTTTTATGAAACTACTTCTACTTTAAAGCCTTTGTGTTCTATCAAAAAAGATGAATTTGTAACAAAATTTAAGTATTTCGTGCCAAAAAGTTGAATTTTCAACTAAATAAGATGAATTTTAATGCGAAAAGATTAATTTGCTATTAAAAAGGAAAATTTTTAACTAAATTTAAGAATTGGAAACCAAAAGTTGAATTTTCAATTAAAAAAAAAAAGAGTTTTTAAACAAAAAGTTGGATCAACTACCATAAAGACCAATTTTTGATCAAATTCAAAATTTATCAACCAAAATAGTTAGGGATAATCCATAAATTTTGTTACAAAATTTTGTCCATTTTTGCCCCCCCCTCCCCTCCTGTTGAAAACCATGAACCGGCTGGTGAATTATTAATTTCGGTATTAAATCAACAATTAAAGTCAAAAAGTGATTTTTAGAGTGAGTGATGAAATGTGCCTAATTGAATTTTATGTGCTAATTTATCCGCGTTTAATAGCATTTTTAAACTAAAAAAGGTACATTTTTAACCAAAAATCAAATATTTAAATATTTAATTTTAAAAAATTACATTTTTGAATTATAAAATACATTTTTTCTATCAAATAGTTGATTTTTTTCGCTCAATTATTGAGTTTTCAAGGCAAAATGCCGAATTTTCTAGCCAAAACAGTTGAACTATCAAATAAAAACATAAAATTTGGATAAAAAGTCAATTTTAAAGTAGAAAGAGGAATTTCCAACAAAAGAAAAGAATTTTCAACCAAAAAGTTGAGTTTTCAACTAAACTGGATACATTTTTAGGAAAAAATTTTTTTAACGAAATAGTTCAATTTGAACAAAAAGCAGAAGCTTGAACTAAAAAAGATAAATACTATACCAAAAATATAATTGTAGTCTTTTTAATAATATCTTTAGATGCTAAATGCATCTGAAAAACATTCTGAAAGTATAATAACTGAAGAAAAAACGCAGAATAAAAATAAAATTCGTTTATCAATACGATCCGGAAACAACCAATGGACCTTCTATCAATGATTTGAAATAATTCCAACACAACCTGAGGAACATCATCCAAAAAGTTTCCAAACAAATTGGAAACATCATACCAGTTTAAAATGCATTTAGCCTTTTACAAGAATCTAATTACTATGGAGAACAAAAAAAAACGTGATACAAAAACATTTTGTATTATATTTAAAGACAGTAAAACTTGTAGTCACCATTCTTAGTTTTCTGAACATAATCTGAATAGCTACTCAAAAGAATTTGAATAGTTTCCGAATGAAATTTAGATACAACTTTAATCCGTTCAATGATACATGAAAGGTTTCCAAATAATCAAGTAGCTGAATTTGAATAATTTGCAAAAGAAAATTAAGGATAAGTAGAAAATGCCTGAGATCTAAAAAACAACTAGCGACCATCTAAAAGGGAGTTGGATGCCATTTGAAAACAATACAGTAATTATTTAAATGGTATCAGAACTGAATTTAATTACGTAAAACATATGACATAAACACCAGCCACAAGATATCAGAACGTAGTCCAAAAAGCCTCTGAACAATTTTCTAAAACAATAAGAACCCAAATCCGGGTAAATTACATTTCAATACACTTGTTTAAACAATATCTACAAAAAATTAGGACATCTCTTGCCAATTATCTGAAATAATTTCAGCATCATAATCCGGAAAATCAACAAACATCTGAAAAGGATCCGTAAACCATTTAAAAACAATCCAGAAGTGATTCGAAAGATCCGAGCATAGTCCAAACAATATCTGAATAATTTTCTAAAATAATGAAGAGCTAAATCCTTGGTGTAAAGAATTCGAATATAATGGTCCACAAACTATCCGAAAATAAACAAGACACTTTCTGCCAATAATTTCAAATCATTCCAACACCATCATCCGGGAAATTTCCAAGCCAACTTCAGACCTGATATCATCTCAAACAAATCTGACCTACATCTGATCAACCAAACAGCGAATCAGCCTACGAACAATACTACAACAAATTAATTTCCAGGACAGTAAAAAAAAAGTTAGAAAGCAAACCACCCCAGCAAACCACCTTACTCCCTTTATTCTCTCGACTCTTGGACCGACAGAAATTTACAGCCTGCTTTTTTTTCCCGCTCTCCATTTCTCTTTCTCTCTCTATTTTTCTTCTTTCGAATTCCCGTCACGAATGTGGCGAGAAAAATTGCAGTCGAGCGCTTTACTCAGTTCGCGTTCTGCACGCTCGACTCTCACCCCCATTTTTTCGCTCCTACATAGACACCAATTCGTGTACACATACACACACACCACAAATCCCTCGTGAATCTTTAGAGTCGGTATAGTGTTCGCAGGGGGTTTGGAAAATCGTACGTGGTTGTGTATACGGCACTGCGGTTCGATATATCGAAAGGGGGTTCTGAAATCATTCGACAATCCAGAGGCTGGGGTTACACGCGGACAGATATTGGTGCTAGGGCCGAAACACTGAATTTCTAAGCGGCTACTGACGAGGAAATATCGGAGATTCAAATGTATTTTTTTTTTCATTCTTTTCATTTCCTTTCGTTTTTCCTCTGTGAAATCCAAAGCGATCCCGAAGGAAATGGAGCATGGAGAAAGATTTTACATTTTGTAGAATGGGATTGGCATGGTTTGCATTTTTACAATGAGTAATTTTTCAGAAAAATTGGTAGTTTGTTAGAGTTGCCTAAATTTTTTAATATTGCGGTGAAAATTAATTTTCATTAGTATTGTCCAAATTGTGATTTTCCGCTTAGTTGTCCAAACTGTCACAATTGATTTAGAAGTCTCAGAAGTTAACAAAGGATTGTCAAGATTGTCTTTAAAATTATGTTTAGATAATTGCTTCAAATCGTTGGAATTAAAATTCTTTTGGATTGTATCTCATTTCTAATCGGAAATTTATTAAATGCTTTTAAGAAGCTTCCAAAATTATCTGCAGACAACTAAGGATAGTTCGAGTGTTTTACTATTGTGTTTGAAATTTTTTTAGATTGTTTTTGCATGCCTTTCCAGTGTTCAGATGAGTAGCTTTTCTTTTTGGCGGGTGCTTCCATATTCTTTTTACATGCTTAGATATCTTCTGAAATATTTGAAAGCTTTTTTTAATTCTGTTTAGAAATCAATTTTAAAAAGATGAATATTTCAAATGTTCACATGAATCGTGAAAAAATTTTGTTCTTAAAATTAATTTTTGCAATGAATATCACTAATTTTTTCTAGGAATCTTAAAAAAATTTTTTTGCTCATTTTGAAAACTTTCAAAATACTTTGAAAGCTTTAAGATTTTATTTCAAAACTTGCTAAAATCTACCTTCGTTAAAAAAATCGTATCCCTGTTTAAATTATAAAATATGTTTCAATTTTTTCCAAACTTCTTAATAATATCTTCCGCATTGATTCGAATTTTCCTTCAAATTTTTTTAATTCTGAAAAATTACAAAAATTGCCCTTAAATCTTTTTGATTTTTTTCTCGACACTATGGTGCAAATCTTTTGAAATTTTAAAAAATTCAACATTCTTTTAAAACAGTTTTTGAAATTAAAAATAATTTTTAGTTTGATCAGGAGTCTTAAAAAAAGGGTTTATTCTTCCGAAACCTTTCGAAATGTTCAAAATAACTCTAAATTTCTTTTAGGAAATCTTAAAAAATCTATATTTTGCAGTAGAGTTTATCAAAATCTCTCCATCTTCAAAATTATTTTTCACTCTTTCTTAAACATCTAAATAATTTTTTAAACCTACTTGGATTTTTCCTACATTTTTTTAGTCTGCAGAAGTAACAAAATTGTAGTCTCTGTTTTATGAATTTTGAAAACTCTTTAAAAACTTGCCTTACAGTGTTCCAGACACTTTTTCGCTAATTAATGAAATCATTTGGAATGATTTAGAAAACTTTAAATTCATTTTTTTGTTTCAAATTTCTTTATTTTCCTTAAATTTTAAAAATTCTTAAAAGACTTCTAAATTCTTTGCTCTGATTCTTCAAAAATCTGAATTTTGTTTAAATTGTTTGCAGTTTTAAGTATTCTCTTTAAATTATTTGAAAAATAAAATTTAAAAATAACTTTAAATTTCTTGAAATCCTTTTAATTTTTGAATTATTTTTTTAAGGATTCAAAACTTATAAATATCTTTCAAAGTTACTGGAATGTATATTCTAAAATTTTGTATTCTGTGAAATTTTATTAATTTTGCATTAAAAACTTCTACATTTTCTTTAAGAATTTTACGAAAATCACTTAAAATGTTTTGAAACCCTTCTTAGTTTTCTCTTTTAATTAATTTTTCAAAATAAAAAATCCTTTCAAATTTTCCCAGGATCTTAAGGAAAGTTTTTACTCTGTTCAAACATTTCAAAATTCTTTCAAATTTTTTTTTTAATATTTGTAAATCTTAGCATTATTTTTATATAAATTTAAGTGATGTAGTTATTTTTAATAGGCTTATAATAATGCAAATATTGATATAGAATGTATTAAAAACACTAAGATTAAATTTTCCATGTTCAATTTTTGTTAAAAGAACGTTCTTTTTGGTTGTATATTGATCGTTTTGGTTACAAATTCGTCGTTTTTTATTAGAAATTCAGGCCGTGTAGTAGAACGTTAAGCTTTTGTTTAAATTACAGATTTTGTTGCTCATAAGTCTACTGAAATCACTTTTGAATGAAAAATTGGTTTAAATAAATTTTATAAATTTATAAATTTTCCTAGAAAATTTACTTGCTGTTTAAAATTGATGTTTGTGTTTAAAAGTCAATGGAAATCTATTTGAATTAAAATTCAATTGTTTCATTGAAAATTGTCGTTTTGATTAATAAATTCACCTGTTTCTGTAGAGTTTTTATTTTCCTTGAACAAGAATGCAACTGACTGGATGGAAAGGGGGAGGGTCGGTAAGGCCGGTTTTTGGCCTAATTTATTTTTGGACCAAAAAATCTGAAAAAATCGTAGTAGTATCTTATAAGTATCCCGAGTCGATT
>NC_046657.1:47997273-48026111 GCF_010883055.1 Belonocnema kinseyi
ACTCGGGATACTTATAAGATACTACCATGATTTTTTCAGATTTTTTGGTCCAAAAATAAATTAGGCCAAAAACCGGCCTTATCGACCCTCCCCCTTTAACAATCTTGTTAAAAAATGATACTTTCTGATTAAAAATTTAATCATTTTTTAGAAAATTTACTTTTTGTTTGATAATAATATTTTGGTATTTGAAAGAGAACTTAAATCTTCTTTGGATGAAACTTCAACCTCTTTTTTGAGCTTTGATTTTTGTTTAAATTATAGATTCCTAAGGTTTAAGAGAAATTTTATCTTTCTTGGTTAAAAATTCAACTGTTTGGTTGAAAACTAAACTATTTTGTTGAAAACTCATAGTTTTTGGTAGAATGTTTTACTGGATTGTTGAAACATCAACTATTTCGTAGAAAATTGACTATTTGTTACAAATTTATATTTTGGCGTTGAAAAATGAACTGAAATCTTTTCTGAATCAAAGTTCATTTTTTAAACAATATTGGCTTTTCTTATTAAAAATTTATATTTTTAGTACAGATTTATTACATTTTAGACATGTTTTTGGATTGAAAATACAATTTTGTTTTCGTTGAGACTCATTTCTTGTTTAAAAATTCAGAGTCTGATTGCGAAAAGTCGACTGAAATCTTTTTTAACTGAAAATTCAACTTTGAAAAAGTTATCTTTTTGATATAAGAATTTATCTGTTTCAGTAGAAATATAATTTTTCTTATAAAAATGCATCTTTTTGTTTAAAAATTCTTCTTCTTTGATTGAGTACTGGATTATTTTGTTTCCATCATTTGGTCGAATTACTTTATTAAGAAATAATTATTTTTCTTGAAGATTTATATTTTTTCACGTCATCTCTTTGGTTAAAATTTGAACTATTTTGTAAAATAATAATAATTTTTTATTGATAATTCAACTACTTGGGAAAAAGTTAAACTACATTGTTAAAAATTTATGTCTTTGATTAAAGGCTTATTTCATTAGTTAAAAATGTTACTATTTAGCAGAAAATCCTTTTTATGTAAAAAATTAATTTTTTTAACTGAAAATCTAACTTTCTCATTTTTTTAAGAATTATATTTTTCAGTTGAAAATTCTCCTTTTCTAGTCGACAAGTTATTTTCTTGAAACGACATTCCATGTTTGTTGGGTGAAAATAAATCAGTATCGTGGAAAATTAATGTTTTTCTGAAGTCATATTTTGTTTTGAAAATTAAATTTTTGTAGAGAAAATTCACCTTTGGACATGAGTTGTGGAAGTCAGCAAATTTTAGAAAACGTATTTTTCGCCCCTCAGATTTGATTCGGATTTAATTATGTTTGCATTTTATTTCAAAATATTCCGGATAGCGTTAGAATGATTTCAGATAATTGGAAAAAGTTTTTATTGTCCTTGGCTAATATTCTTCATGCAATTACATTTAAATGTTGTTTGTATCGGTTTTGGGATTTCATAATTAAGAAAAGTTTTTCAAATTTAGTTTGCACCATCATTGGATATCTTACTGATTGTGTTTGTATTTATAGAGCCTATTTAGATTATGTTTGGACACAACTCCAATGGTTTCTGAATTGCTTGTGAATGGTATTCGGATCCTTTTCAGATGATGTTTAAACGTTCTCCTGATAGTAATCAATAATTTTATTGGTTTTTCTTCACTTTCGTAAATCATCTGAATTCTATTTCTTAAGAATCTGGAAGCTTTTTATGATTTTTGTCCACCATAGTCTTTATCGTTATTTTGGAAACTCATTCTATTTTTAAATTGTGATTTTATCAGGCTTAAATGACGCTAAACTCTTTTCTTTCTCTTGTACGAATGTCCTTGAGATCTTTAGATTTGTCGGATCTGATTCAAATTTCATGATGTTTGCATTTTGTTCTAAAATATTCCGGATAATGTTAGAATGATTTTAAATAAATGAAATAAGGTGTTTTGTTTTTCATGAATATTATTAGCCACACGATCGTATTTAAATGTTGCTTGTATGAGTTTTAAGATAACAGAGTTTAAAAAAGTTTTTCAAATGCAGTTTCCACAATGTTAAATTTATTGAAGAAAGTGTTTATATTTGTGGAAATGTAGATTATGTTTGAATACCATTCCCATGGTTTTTGGATTGTTTCTCAATGGTATTCGGATCCATTTCAGTTGATATTTAAATGTTTTTCAGATGACATTAAATAACTTTTTGTTTCTTAATTTGTTGTTTTAAATAATCTTAACTCTGTTTTCTAATAATCCAGAAGCTTATCATCATTTTTGTCCACCATAGTCTTTATATTTATTTTGGAAACAGATTCTGTTTTGAATTTGTCATTTTGCAATGCTTGGTAATGCTAAATTCTTATTTTTCTCTGGTAATAATGATCTTGATATCTTCAGATGTAGGTCAAATTTTATTCAGGTTTGATGATATTTGCACTTTGTTTTAAACTATTCTGAATGGTGATAGAATGACTTCAGATTATTGGAAAAAAGCGTTTTTGTTTTCCTTAGGTAATATTGTTCACGTAATTGTATTTAAAAGTTGTTTGGATATATTTTCGAATGACGTTTAAATGATTTCTGATTTGTTTCTGAATTGTTTCTGAATGGTATTCGGATCATTTTAGATAATGTTTGTGTATTATCCAGATGGTATTCAAACATTTTTGGTTTTTCTTCATTTTTGAAAATCATCTGAATTCTGCTTGTTAGGAATTCGAAAGCTTTCCATAATTTTTGTCCGCCATAGTCTTTATGCTTGTTTTGGAAACTAATGCTATCATATATTTTGAATCCTTCGATGTCTACATTATGCTCAACTCTTCTTTTTCTCTGACACTAATGATCTTGGCATCATTAGATTTGTCAAATATGATCCAGATTTTACGATGCTTGCAGTTTCTTCTAAAATAGCCAGGATGCTGTTGGAAAGATTTCTGATGATTGAAAGTAGGTGCTTTTTTTACCGTTAAATAATATTGTTCCGGAAATTTTATTTGAATGAGATTTGTATGGGTTTAAGGATATCAGAGTTTAGAAAAGTTTTTCAAATGTAGTTTGCACCATGTTTGGATATATTACAGATAGTATTTCTATTCCCGGAACCTATCTAGAGTATGTTTAGACACAATTCTAATAGCTTCTGGATTATTTCTAAACGGTATTCGAATTCTTTTCAGGTGATTTTTGAATGTTTTTCAGATTGTAGTCAATCATATTTGTTAATTAATTTGTTTCTGCAAATAATCTGAATTAGAAACTGGTTCTATTTCGAGTCTGTAATTTTATAATGCTTAGCTGATGCTACATTCTTATTTTTCTCTGGTAATAATGATCTTGAGATCTTTAGATATAGGTGAGATTTCATTCAGATTTTATGATGTTCGCATTTAGCTCTAAAATATTCCGGATGGTGTTAAAATTATTTCAGATGATTGGAAGAAGGTGTTTTTGTTTTCCCCGGAAAATATTCGCCACACAATTGTATTTAAGTTTTGTTTGTATGAGTTTTGGGATATCAGGGTTTTAAAAAATTTTTCCAATGCAGTTTGCACCATGTTTGGATACCGTTAAGATAGTGTTCCCATGATTTTTGGATTGTCTCTCAATGGTGTTCGGATCCTTATAAGTTGATATTTGAATGTTTACCAGATCGCAGTCAATAATTTTTTGTTTCTTAATTTATTTTGTCAAATAATCCTAATTCTGTTCTTTAAGAATCTGTAAGCTTTTCATTATTTTGGTTCACCATTGGCTTTATATTTATTTTTGAAACATAATTCTATTTTGAGTTTGTCATCTTATAATGCTTAGATAATGCTATATTTTTGTTTTTCTCTGGTAATAATGGTCTTGATATCTTTAGATGTAGGTCAGATTTGATGATGTTTGCACTTTGTTCTAAACTATTCCGAATTGTGTTAGGATGATTTCAGATGATTGGAAGAAGGTATTTTTGTTGTCCTTAGGTAATATTGTTCACGTAATTGTATTTAAAAGTTGTTTGGATATATTTTAGGATCTCATAATTTAGAAAAGTTTTTCAAATGAGGTTTACATTATCTTGGAACAAATTGCAGATGGTGTTTGTATTTCTGTTACATGTAAAAGCTATTCGAAAGATGTTTCGATGATTTCTGATTTGTTTCTTAATTGCTTCTGAATGGGTTTCGGATCATTTCAGATAATGTTTGACGTTTCACAGACGTTACTGAAACATTTCCTGGTATAAGATCAATGTTAGAATTACCGAATTTGGGACTAGTAGCCGGTACAAGTAACGATCTGTACGTATCCGAAATTTGATTTTGAATGTTAAAAGCGTCTAAATAAATCTCTAAAAAATATTCAAAACTCAATTTTTTTCGATTTATGATATTTTAGCATTGGTTGCATCGCGCGTGAACCAAGGGGAAAAAAGAAGCTATGGGAGAGTAAATCAGACGCTATCGGAATTCACATTAGATCACTAAGTCTGATTCGCATTGACGCGAATCGTGCCTCTGGGGCGTCAAATATGATTGCTTCGACTTGGTTGTCTAGGTGGGTAAACGTGGATCATGTGGGGGTGGGATTAATGCCACCCTCGGGGATCCACGTGCCTACCTTTTCCACTCATCTCTCAAACTAACCCACTTTTAGTTATGCACAATTCTTTCCAATCTAGACAGAAATATTTGAAATGTTTTTAATATTTAATTACGACACAATTATCGCTTTTCTAATTAAACACAATTATATATAAAATATTTAAAAGAACATACATTACATTCGCTATGCTGTAAGTTTCACATTTTCTGCTTGCCTGACTCCGCAAACTCTTCTTAATTAACATTTTTAGAGAAGAAGTATGTATTTAAAAATGAGATTAAGGAAATAAATAATTAATTAACGTATAACTGGGATAATTGAGCAGTAAGATAGTAGCATGCCATTTTTTATAATATTGTTTTTATTTTTTTAAAGATTTTTAGATTAAACGCTATCAAAGGATGTTTGCCGAATAGATAAAGATTTTACACAATCAGATCTTCAAAAGCAAAGAAATATAATATATTTCTTATTTTCGTAGTCTAAATCTTTAACTATAATATTTGTATAAACTTCAACTGCTATCAAATATAATTAATAATAATTTTTGTTAAATATTGAAAAGTCGTAAATGTCACTTTGTGATGCTATATCATGATAAGATGTTCTTCAAAGAACTAGCCACAGAAAAAAGATTATTTAATTAGAAATAAAACCTTTCTTTAATATAAAATAACTTGAATAATTTCAAATTATTTGAGGTAAAATGAAAGAAATTTTATCAAAGAAACTGTTTATTTGTTTCGAAAGTCCTTTCGATATTTTCCATTTTTTACAATTATATAATTTTGATGATATTTAAAATTTATGATTTGCCAAAATGTTTAAATTTAAATGGTTATAGTTTAAACTAATGACATTTTCAACATCTTTTTGCAATGGGTCTCCATAAAATATTTGCAATTGATCACTTTGCAATTCTTAATGTGTAGAATTTAGAAAGATTTATTTTTTAAAGTGTAATTTTAATTTTTCTTTTTGGAACATTTAGTTTAATTTTGAAAATTTACATTGCGAAATTTTTTAATTTGTATGATGTATAAATAAATGTATTTTAATTAGATGTAGACGTGTAGTAGATGTGTAGTAGATGTAGATCATAAGAATAACACAATTTTTACTCGTTAAGAGTAAAATTTATCTCATTTTTAACTGTGAAATTTTGAAATTAAAAACTATTCCCTTTTGAAAAAAAATTCTTTACTTTTGAAAATAAAGATTATAAATTCTTTAGTTTTTAAAACGGAAACTAAAAATTTTTCTATTTGAACAGTTGGAATTTAAAATTCTTTAAATTTTTCAAATAAGGATTCTTCCACTTTAAAAATAGATAAACTAAAATTCCTCAAATTTGATATTTTTGAAGATCAAAATCAAAGCAATTTTAATTCTAAATCTTCAAACTGAAAGAATTAAAAATTTAAATCATTAAAATTACACAATTTTGAACTGTAAAAGGTAAAGCTTATCTAATTATTTAATTGGGAAAAAATAAAAAATGACAATTTTTTATTTTGGATAATTTAGATAATAAAAATTCAAGAGTTTTTAATTTCAAATCGTCCAAATCACAGACATTCTAAATATAAATCATTAAAATCACCGAATTTTTAACTCTGCAACTGAAAATTTTGCATGATTTTTAATTGTTTTCAATTTTGAAGATTAAAATTGAAAAATTATAGAATTTCATATTTTCGCTATTTAAAATGCTTTTACACTTTTTTCTTTTATTCGTGTATTCAGTTAAATTATTTTAATTTATAATGATAATTTTTGACGACTTACATATAAAAATAAATAAAATTTTAATTTTGATATATTAACATGATTTTCGAAGTGCTACAATTCAATATTTTTTTATTTTGATGGCGTGGACTGAAAAATTATATAATTTTTAAGATTTATTTTTAAAGGCATTTGATTTTGCAAATTTTTTATAGTAGTTCAATTTGAAGATTTAAAAAGGAATTTTTAGTTTCAAAATGAAAATACCTGGATTTGTAAGGATTTATAAATAAAAATTTATTAATTTTAAAACTAAACAGAGTTGAAAATTCTTGAACTTTAACGATATACAATATAAAATTCTTCATTTTTAAGATTTATAATTAAATATTAATTAATGAGTCATTTTTATACCTAAAAATAATTTGTAAAAAGGTGAAATAAAAAAAATTTGAATTTCAATAATAAGAAATGGAAAAGTATATTGACTATTTAAGATTTAGATTTTTAGATAATTTAATTTTTAACATGTTTTTGGAATAGTTCTATTTGAACTTTTAATATTAAAGCTTCTTCAATTTTTAAGGCCGCCAATTCAAGAAAATTCAATTAATAATATGTGTGCTAAAAAATTATGCAATTTTCAATATTCAAAGAAAGCTTAAAAAGCTTGAAGAAATTCATTAAATTAAATGGCATTAAGTCTCCTACGTTTTTGAAGCTTAAGTTTGAAGACTTGCAAATAAAAATTCCGTAACTTTTCAAATCAAGAAATTGAAATTCTTTAAATTTTAAAATTAGGAATTAAAAATTCTCTAAATTTGAAAATTAGAAATTAAATATTGACTTTGTTGCATTTATTGAATATTGAAGAATTGAATAATTTTTTAATATTCACAATTGAACAATTTTAATTTTTGCTTATTTATAATTGAAAATAATTATACTTCCATAATTTATATTTCAGAAAAATTTAATTTATAACGTTTTTCTGAATAGTTTAATTTAATTTTTAAATTAAGCACCAAAATTATGCAGCTTAAATTGTTTTTGTTTAAACAGTTCAAGTTCGAAGATTAAAAATTTAAATTAGTTAAATTTTATGCATTTGCAATTGAAAATTCATGAATTGTAAACAGTAAGAACGAGAGAACTGATTTTTTTATTTCTCATAATTTTTTTAAAATCTGGTAGGTGGACCAGACAAATCTAATTTTTACGACTTGCTGAATAAAGGAGGGGTAAAAAATGTATGACTTAATTAATGTATGACGCCTAATTAAAAAATATATATATATTCATGTGCCATAAATTTTGCATTTTCTGCTCCCTGACTCCGTAAACTCTTATTAATTAACTTACTACAAAGTAAGCTTATATTTAAAAATCAAATGAAGGCAATAAATAATTAATGAACTTCCATCAGGAATAATTGAGGTATGATACTTTCCTCTTGTCGACTTTCTGCTTCCGTGATTCTGTAGTAAACTAATTTTTTTTTTAAATAAAATAGTGATTTGTAGCTTAATTTATTATTCATGAATAATTTATAATTTATTGATGAGCCAAATTTCCCACTCAATAAAACAAAGATATATTATTGCTGATATCGAAATTTTGAAAGTAATAAATATAGCGATAATTAAATAGGAATAATTTTGAAAGGTTGGAAATTCAGAATTTATTTCACAGTTTAGGTTAAAATTATTACAATTAAAAAAGCATTAAATAAAGTACAATAAAAGAAGATAATAACAGTAATTGTTCCTAAATTTATATACATTTTCAAAACTTATGTGCAAACTGGTTTTTTAAAAAACAAAAATTAATTTTTTCAAATTAATTTTTGTTTTGTTGATTAGATTTTTTATTATTTAGGTTTAAAGTCTTTCAAGCAGGGGATAGTTTAATGATTCAATTATTATAAATTATGAAAAAAAAATTGCTTGAAAAGTATAATTTAAATTTTTTATTTAAAAATTCATCTTTTTCAGTTAAAACTTTTATTATTTCATTTAAAAAATAATTATTTGGGTAAAAATATAACAATTTTCTAAAGAAGTCATTTTTTTAGTTAGATTCAACTGATTTCTGGCAAATTCGTATTTTGAACTTATAAATTTAACAAGTGGATAGAAAATTCGTTTTTTTTCTTGTCTAAAAAATTTTTTCTAATTAAAGATTCAAATATTTGTTGTTTAACATGCGTATTTTTTATTTGAAGTTTTATCTATTTCTGCAGTAATTCTATATTTCTCAGTTAAAAATTGAACTTTTTTGGTGGAAAGTTCTACTATTTAGTCGAAAGTTAAAGTACTTCCTAAAAATTAATTTTTTCAGTTTAATATTTATCATTCTAGTTAAATATTTATTTCTTTAGCTAAAAATTAATTTTTTTAAAATGAAAATTAAACCATTCCATTCTTGAACATTCATTTTGTTTATTGAAAATCAAATAACTTGTTAAAAGTTAGTTTTTTTTTAAATTTTACTATTTTTGATCTAAAATGAAAATATTTTTGGTTGAAATATCGTTAGTCACATTTTTGTTAAAAATTCTCCTCTGCAAATTGAAAATTCACTATTTCGTTAAAAATTCAAATGTTTGGTTAAAAATTCAAGTTTTTCGGAAAAGTAGAAAATTCATCTGTTTTCTGAAAAATTTGCCTCTCGGCTGAAAAATTTTATAAATCAGTAGAAAAATGAACTTTTTTTTTTTAAAATCCATTTTTCATTGTATATTAATTCTTTGCATAAACATTTTTGTAGTTCATTAAAAGTTCGCCCTTTAGATCAAGGATAAAAAAAAGTGGGTAATAAAAGAACTTATTTCTTGCTAATTAATCCTTTATAGTTCATGATTCAAGACTATTGTCAAAAGTTAGACTTTTTTAATTGAATTTAACTGTTTTTTATTTAAAATCTAAATTTTTTTAGTTGAAATATCAAGTATTAAATTTGTTGTGAAAACTCTTCTTTTTAAGCCAAAATTTCAATTCCTTCGTTGAAAGTTGAACTATTTTCACAAAACCAATTCTTATTGTTTAAAAATTCTCAACTTTAGTTTGAAATTTAACTCTTTGTTTGAAAATTGAACATTTCCGTTAAATTTTTTAGAGTAAAAAATGTAACAAATTGGTAGAAATTTTAACTTTTTTGTAAAAAATTTGTTGTTTTATTGAAATTTTTGTGAGTAAAAAATATATTTCCTTGGTTCCGAAATAAACTATTTAATTAAAAATTTACGCATTTTGTTTATATTTCATCTCTATCGGTAAAAAATTAACCTTCTTGTTTAATAATTCATCTTTTTGGTTGCGTTTTCAACTATTTGTTTACAAATTCGTATTTTCTGTAGAAAATTTAAATTTGTGGGTTGAAAATTCATCTATTTTTTTTCAAATTTATTTCTCTGAGAATCGCGCTCTGTCAATTTTTTTTCTGGGTATGAAAAAAAGAGAATTTTTTTGCTCAGTTTGTCATTTTTTATATCTATTTTTGGAGATTTTTTATTTGTTCCTTTTGTAAGGATTAGGAATTAAAAAGCGAACTGTAAATCTCTCAAGATTTCGAAATCTCTTTTTTGATTATCTTCCATTTTTTTCCAATATCTGGTGATTTTTGGTCGATTCTCTTTGAAAATGTTATTCTTTATTTTTTTATCAATCTTTCGAGATTTTGAATGGAGAATGGCGAAAAATTGTGTTTGAAGAATCATTTTTTTATTAATCTTTCGAGATTTTTAATTAATGATTTTTGGAGATATTAGGAATATACAAGCTCATTGGGAATGCTTTTAGATTTCGAAACCTTCTTTTGTGCTTATCGTCGTTTTCATTATTATTTTTAATTAATTATTAATTTATGAAACTGAATATATTGAATTAAACACTCAAATATTCACTAGGTGATTTCAAATTCCTTGGAATCGTTTGATATCCCTTAAAATCGTTTTATTATTTTTGAGGTTCTTGAAAATCTTTAGCAATGTCATAAAATCTTTGAAATCCTTTACAATTTCCTTTAATTGATTGAAATCGATTGATAAATCTTGGATTTTCAAAACACCCTTAAATATTTCAAGTCCTTTAAAAAATTTTTTTTTTTTTAATTTGTTGATATACGATGAAGTCTTCGAAATATTCGAAAATTCCTTTAATTTCTTAAAGTAAATTGACAAATCTTGGATTTTTAAAATACTCTTAACTATTTTAAATTCTTTGAAATCTTCTAATATCCCATAAAATATTTGAAATCCTTTAAAATACATTCGTATTCTTGAAATCAATTGAAAAATCTTAGAGTTTTAAAATACATTCATATTACTGAAATCGAATTGCAATGTCATGGGGTTCTAAAATATTTTGAAAATTTTGAAATCTCTTGATATCCCATGAAATCTTTGAAATCCTCTAACATAACCTTAAATTATTGAAATCGATTGAAAAATCTTAGAGTTTTAAAATACATTCATATTATTTAAACCGATTGAAAATCATGGGGGTTTTAAAAAATTAAAATATCCTATGAAATCTTCGAAATCCTCTAACATAACCTTAAATTATTGAAATCGATCGAAAAATCTCAGAGTTTTAAAATACATTTATATTATTAAAATCGATTGAAAAATCATGGAGTTTTAAAACATTAAAATATCCGATGAAATCTTCGAAAACCTTTAACATAACCTTGAATTATTGAAATCGATTAAAAAATCTTAGAGTTTTAGAATACATTTATATTATTTAAATCGATTGAAAAATCATGGGGTTTTAAAACATTAAAATATCCCGTGAAATCTTCGAAATCCTCTTACATAACCTTAAATTATAGAAATCGATTGAAAAATCTTAGAGTTTTAAAATACATTTATATTATTTAAACCGATTGAAAAATCATGGGGTTTTAAAACATTAAAATATCCCATGAAATCTTCGAAATCCTCTAACATAACCTTAAATTATCGAAATCGATTGAAAAATCATGGGGTTTTAAAACATTAAAATATCACATGAAATCTTCAAAATCCTCTAACATAACCTTAAATTGTAGAAATCGATTAAGAAATCTTAGAGGTTTAAAATACGTTTATATTAATGAAATCGATTGAAAAATCATGGTGTTTTAAAACATTAAAATATCTCATGAAATCTTCAAGATCCTCTAACATAACCTTAAATTATTGAAATCGATTGAAAAATCTTAGTTTTAAAATACATTTATATTATTTAAATCGATTGAAAAATTATGGGGTTTTAAAACATTAAAATATGGAAACCTTCGAAATCCGCTAACATAACCTTAAATTATTGAAATCGAATGAAAAATCTTGTAGTTTTAAAGTTCCCTGAACTGTTTTAAGTTCTTTGAAATCTAACGAAATTAATTTTTGCAGATTTTTAATGGATGCTCAAAGAGATTTTGGAATAAACAAACCAATTACCATACTCTCCAGATTTTGATAGCTTTTTTGTACTACTTAACAAGCGAATTTTTTAACTTCAGATTTCGATATCTACCTTTGTGCTTGTCGCCATTTTTACATTCTCATCAGAGAAGGTATTAAATTTGTGTAACATTTAACCCCCCCCCCCCCTCCGTTTTTGTCGAATATTCACGTTTTGAGACCCTCCGTACCCGAAAAACAGCTTTTTACGAATGTGTCTGTCTGTAAATCTGTCTGTGAACACGATAATTTTTGAAAAAATCATTTTATTGGATTGGCCTTTGGCAAACTCTTTCAATGTGAAAAACTGAAGATCAAGTTCGTTAACCATCCATTTTGGATAAAAATTCAAAAACTTAGAGAATTTTCAAAATTTTTTAAAATTCCTTTTTATAACATGAAAATTCTATGTTCGGGTGTTCAATGCATTTGAAAATTCAAACAAATTATTTTTTCGACTTTTTTTGATAAAAAGAAAATTAACAGGCTTAAAGCATTTTCAAAATTTTAAAAAAACAACAACGCAAACAACGCATGATATAAAAAGTCAAGAAAACAAAAACTTTTTATTTTAAAACCCGTACAAGATTATAATAGCGAATTTTCGTTATGATAGAATTTATTTTTTGATTCATTGCTTACTTTTGGTTTAAATCATAAAAAATAAAATTAAACCTTAAAAATTCAATTTTTTGGCAAATGATACAAGCGACGAAAATACGAATAGACGAAAGTTGATCATTCAAAAAAGATCTACAATTTTGTGATCAATAGTTTTTGGTAAGAACGCGTAGTTTTTGTTTTAACCATAAAAACTCACATAAGAAAAAAAATTAAATCGTTTAAAAAAACATCACAATGTACGAAGAAAAATTAATAGATAAAAGTTGTCCAGCCAAAGTAGGACCAATTTTTATATAATAATTTTTAGAAAGTTGAAAAATTAAGAAATTAGATTATTGGAAAACCGACACATGAGACGAAAAAAAGAGAAGACAAAAGTTGTTCAACTAAAGAAGATCTACAAAATTGTTATAAACTCTTGTTATACAAATACATAAAAAATTAAAAATTAAATTTTGGAAAAAATGCGAGCTTCAATAAAACTTTATTAAAATAATTTTTCTCCTAATGCATATTTTAGGTTTATATCGAAAAAATTAACTTTAAAAATAAAAATATTAAATTAATGGAAAAGGGCACAAGCTGCGATAAAATACCTAATCCCAAAATCATATTTTTTTCTTATATAATGCGTCCTTTTTTAGTATTAATATTAAATGAATTTTAATAATATAAATAAATTAAAATACTTTTTTTCATTATACCTGAGAATAAAATGTAATACAAAATGAAAATGTGTTCGTTAAAGCCAAAGGAGCTTTAACAAAAGAGAATTCACAATCACCACCCAGCGGGGATATTCTTTTTATTAATCTTTCTAGATTTATCAATCTTTCTAGCTTTCGATATCTCCTTTTTTGTTTATTGCGATAAGATCGATAAAAACTGAGAGCAATAAGCTATCGATATAAGTGGAGGGAAGTCTCAGTGTTTTATTGTGTCACGTGCGGAGGCATAGTACCCACCCCATATATCAGTCGCGTCGTAGGGGAGACGTCGATATCCCCCGATCAATCATTAATAAGGCCTGAAACCCCAAATACATAAGGGAACCCCTCCCCTCCCGCCCCTATTTTCTGTCTGCGAAAAAAGGTATTGCCAACTGCTTCTCCACGGATTGATGGAATTTTAGATTTTTCTACGTGATTTCTTACCCCCGGCTTTATATATACTTGAATGTCATCGATTTGCCTCGTATAGTGTGAAAAATTTAGAGACTTGCCCAAAATTTAAAATATTCCACTAGCCACAGTCCATAGGCTAGACTGATAGCCAAAAAAAGGCGAATTATAGAAAATAAATAAATTTTCTATCAAAAATAAAAATAAAATAATTTTTAATAGAATAAACAATTTTCTACAAAAAAGTTAAATTTTCTACCAATTTTTAACATTTTTAATTCAAATAAATTATTCTTTTAAAAAAACTTTTAAAAAAACTTCGTTCAAGAAAGAAATTAAATTTTCAACCGAATAAATACATTTTTACTACAATTAATCTTTACCCAAAAAATTAATATTTGACGTAGAAGTTGTATAGTTTGAAAAAATGGAGTTTTTACCAAAAAGACGGTTTTCAAACAAAACGCACAACTTTTTAAATAAAAGATTAATTTAAGAAGTGAGCGAACTTTCTAGAGAAAAGTTGAATTAGCTACCAATTTGATCAATTTCAAAGCCAAATTTTCAACCAATTAGTTAATTTTTTTTAATTTCAAAGTTTGTTTTATAAGGAAAAAATGAATTTTCAACAAGTAGAGTTTCATTAAAAATTAAAGCTATGAAGTATTAACTAAAATTATGAATCTTCCACCCAAAAAGTAATTTTCATTAAAAAAAAAAATGTTTTCTAGCAAAAAGTTGATTTTTCAACCAATTTCTAATTTTTTAAACCAAAAAGAACAATTTGCTATCAACACGGTTGATGTTGTGCCCGAAAACGTTCATTTTTAACTAAACAGTTGTATTTAAACGTTTAAATATTTAAATAATTAAGTATTTAAATATTTAAATATTCAAACCATATTAAACTTAATTTTAAAACAATTCACTTGCTTAATTCCACTAAAAAGACCAATTATCAACCAATTACTTGATTCTTCGACTGAAACAGATTAATTAAAAAAAAATCTTTTCCTGTGTTAACCAAAATAATTTATTCTCTACCAGTAGAACAAATTTTCAACAAAATACATAAATTAACAGCCAAAAATTAATTTTAAATGAGATAATGATTTTTATATAATAAAATTTTAATTGTCTACCAATTTGTTAAATTTTTTCAAATAAAAATATTAAGTTATAAGCAAAAAAAAGTGCTTTTGAACAAGTTAGTTCCATTTTTATTCAAAACGATGAAGTTTCAACTAAAATTATCAATCTTGCACTCACAAAGTAATTTTCAATTTAAAAAAATATTTTCTGCGAAAAGTATTTAAGTAATTGAGTATTTAAATATTCAAACCAAATTAAACTTAATTTTTAAACAAGCCAATTGTTTAGTGTCGCCAAACAGACCAATTTTTAACAAATTACTTGATTCTTCGACTGAAACAGATTAATTTAAAAAAAAATCCTGTTCCTGTGTTAACCAAAAGACTGTATTCTCTACTAGTAAAAATTTTTTTTTAATACATAAATAAATAAAAATTAATTTTTAATGAAGAAACGATTTTTAGATTCATAAATATTTTAATTTTCTACACGATTTTTAAATTTTTAAGTCAAGAAGATAAATTTTTTACAAAGCAGTAGAATTATCTACCCGAAAATTTTTATTTTCAACGAAAAATTTTTAATTTTCAACCAAAAGTGAAATTTTCAAAAAAAACTATATTCATTTTTAATCGAAAACTTTTTAATTTAATTAATAGAAAAAGAATGTTTCACCGAATATAATAATTTACTACTAATTATTTTTAAATTTATAATGTACAAATTTCTAAGCAAAAACGTTATTATCAAGTAAAACTTTCAACTAAAAAATATGACCTTAAAAAATAGTTGATTGTTCAACAATATTATTCAAATTTTAATGAAACAGTTAAATTTTTAAACAAATTGCTCAATTTTTAAGCAAAAAAGTTGCATTTTTTACGAAGATTAACTCAATTTAATTTTTAAAAGTTTTGTTTTCTAACAAATACTGAAATGTTCAAATAAATCAATTATTTTTTAACCAAATAGTTCAATTCTCTACCTGTGTAGTAGCATTTTTGGCAAAATATACGCATTTTCAAAATTAAGGTTAATTTTTTCCAAAATATTTAATTTTCCAAAAAAAGTTAGTTTTCAACCAGATAGTTTAATTTTCTATAAAAAATTAATATTTTAAAAAGAGCTAAATTTTTTATTTACACAGAAACATTTTAAAAGATTAGTTATTTTTACCAAAAGACAAATTTCTAAACAAACTGTTAAATCTTAAGGCCCAACAGACGAATTATCTAATAATTAGTTTAATTTTCTAACAAATTGATAAGTTTTCGATCTACAAAGATAAACTTTTAACCAACTCGTTTTTTAGCATAAATAAAATTAGCATAGTCAAATTATGTGTTTAGAAAATTACTTTTTAAGAAATAAACGAATTTAAAATAACAAGTTGTTGAATTCTTTACCAAATAGATATATATTCAACAAAGAAGATTGAAGTCATGCATAAAAAATATAAAAAAAGAAGAAAGAAGAGTTCAGCTTTCCAAGTTATGAAATTTTCAACTAAAAAAGATTAGTTTTCTACAAAACTTGAATACTTAGATTTTTAGTTTGAAAAAAATGTCTGAAAATAAAAAAATTTGTAATAAAAGAGTTATATTTCCAACTAAAATGGTGGAATTTTTAACTAAAAAAGATAACTTCAAGTGAATAGTTCAATTTTCCACAAAATAATTAAAGTTTCAATAAAACAGTTGACTCTTCAACTGAATAGCTATTAATTGTCATAAAAAAGTAATTTTTCAATGAAAGAAGAATTTATGAAAAAGGACGAATTTTGAACAACAAAAAAAAACAGTTTTTCACAAGTAAATAGAAATTTTCTACATTAACGTTTGTCATAAAAAAAATTTGAATTTTTAACAAAGAATGATTGTTCAGTCATTAAAGACAAAGATGAATTTTCAATAAAACGTTTGATAGTTGACATTTAAAAATGAAATACTAATATTTTCAGTTGAAGATATTAATTTTCTGCCAAAAATTATTTGAATTTTAATAAATATTTCAGTTTAAAAACGTAATTTTGGACAACAACAAAAATTCAATCAGTTGAATTTAACCAAAAAAAAACAACCACAAAAAAGACGTATTTTCAACAAAATAATTACAAATTTTACCAAACAGCTTAATTTTCAACTTAAAATAAATAAATTTCCAATATAAAATGGAATAGTTACATTTTTTAATGAAAAATTATTTTTAAAAAAATTTGAACAAAATAGTTGAATTTTCAACAAAGAATATGAGCCCAAACTAAAATATTTACCATTTATGGTCCAAGGAATTAAATTTAAAAAAAAATAATTACGAACAAATACGGTAAGTATTGAACAAAATATATGAATTTTCGACTAAAATAAAAAATATTAAAGAAATAAATAAATAGAAACTTTTCTACAAATGAGTTTAATATTCAACGAAATAGTTACATTTTCAATCAAAAAGTTGATTGTTCACACAAAAAGATTAATTTTTCCGTACGAAAAAAATGATTAAATTTCTGGTAAAAAAATCGATTTCCAAATAAAACGAATATTTACAAAGCACTTCAATTTTTCGCTAAAAAATATACATTTTTAATCCAAGAATTAAATTTTTAAATAGAAAGAATGCAGTTTCAACCAGAAATAGAATAATTAAACTTTCGGTTAAGAACATTAATTTTCAACCGCAAGATTAACGAAGTATCAACAAAATAGTTCAACTTTCAGTTGAAGAGAATCTTCAAAAAAAATGTTAAATAAATAAGCTAAATTTTTAAAAAAGCATTTCAATTTTTGACAAAAAAAGATTACTTTGAAACAAAAAAGTTGCATTTAAGAAATTAGGAATTAAGAAATTCAGAATCAGGAAAATAGAAATAAAAAAATTAGGAAATAAGTAATCAGTAATTTAGGAATTAGGAAATTGAAAATAAAAAAATAAGGAATTAGGAATTTTGGAAAATGAGCGCCCCTTGCGCGTTAGAGTTTACTCTAAATCTAAAATATTCCACCATTGTCCATTCAATAATAAAATATTGATTAAGTTGTGAATAAAGAATCTAAAAACCTCTGAAAAGGGATGAGGGTGAAAGTAGGATCATCTAGGGGTCTTTCCTCTTTATTCTCCGAGTCTTTCTTTTCCATTTGAATGTTCATCCATTTCTCTAGATTCGAAGCCGTGCTGATGACATTCTTAGGAACGAGTATCGGACACATTTCGATAGGGGATGACTCGACCCTTTCCAATTTTATCTCGACCACCCCCTTGTCTTTGGGGGTGTCCTGAATCCCGAAGGGACTCGCGAGTAAAGTTGGTTTCGTTCCGGAACGAGCGGATATCGTTGCGGTTTAAAACGTCGTTCCCTTTCGACGATCCCCGTCAGTCGCAACGACCCTCATGTCGACCAGAAACCGGGATTTCGCGAGGATCAGCAGATCTTTGGCAAGACCTTCCACAAAAGGGCACCCTTAAATAGGTGTAATCCTGTACAGCAAACCGGATTCAACAACCTCTTGTGTCAGTCATTTGACTTCGGAACTCTAAAATCGATTTTTAAACTTTTCCGAGGATAATCAGATCCCTAATTAAAATTTACAGGTTACGGGCCCAGTTTTACAAGCTTTATATAGCTAATTAAAGTAAAGTAACTTCTAAATCTAGCCAATCGATTCGGGGCCAGGCTGCACCGGCGGATTGACGTCGGGTTCTAAAGCGGATTTCAGAACTTTTCTAGATGACCATCAGATCTCTTATTAAGAAACGCAGGTTATGGGCCCAGTTTCAAAAGCTAATTAAAAAAATAGAATCTAAATTTGAACCGCTAATTCGGATCCAGTTTTCACCTGTGGATTGACATCAGGACTATAAAACGGATTAAAATTTTTTCCATAGGTTGATCAAATTGAAAATGAGGACCAGCAGGTTATAGGCCCAGTTTGTAAAGTTCTCGAAACAAAATTTAGAAAAAATGAGATTCTTCGTCTGCCATAGACTCTGAATCTAGCCAGTTGATTAATGGTCAAGACTGCACCTGACCATTGGGCAAACCCCTATCATTGAAGGGGAAGGGGGACTAGACGTATGAGCCCAATCTTTACGCATGGTGCGTTTATGCCCTTAGGTACATCACATAGACATGGAGCGTGAGTACGTTCGAACGTACGGTAGCACAGCTATAACCGCGTCGCGGCATCATTTATATTTACGAGACAACGCGAGCCCAGGCGAAGCCAAGCCAGTCAACCAGCATTGTTACTGCCCAAGGGGCTTATAGCCGCCGTCTGGGCCTTATAGGGCCGCACGATCTCTTCTGCTGCCTCCGAACGTCTGGGTACCAGGGAGCCTCTCAGATCATGGAACAGGGGGAACCCCATCTCGATTGATCAAATTTACTGTGTCGAGAGTCCGAGACCGGAGACAACGCGCATAATTGGGTTAAAAGCGACTCTAATAGGCCCTCCATCCCTTTTGCAGACATTCCTCTCACATTCTTGCAATTTTCCAGCTACAGGAGATATTCAGTTGTCAGGTGCAGACATTTTCGAATTTATTATGGTATTTGGATTTTGATCGATTTGGACCACTCGGTTATGCAAACTGTTAATCCGCGATAATCCACGTAATCCAACTAGGCTAAAGTAATCATAGGTCATCGAATTGTAATATTGATGCATCCACTTGTAATCCAGAAAAATACAATTAATCCGAATAATCAGGAGTAATCTAAGGAATCCAAGTAATTGAATAAATCAACTTTTCCCCTTAGTAATTCACTCGTAATCCTAGGTAATCCAAATGAAATTCCACACTGTTAAAAATGTTTGGAAATTTACGACACTTCTACATAACTTCTACAATACAAGCGTTAGGTAAAATTGCAAAAATGGTATTGGAATGACGAGATTGTAATTCATGTATTGTAAGTGTTGTAAATCGTGAAGTCACCGTCCAACATTCCAATACATGTACTAGAGCGTTTGTAAGGCGAAAATTGTGCACAGGGAAATCACAGAATTAACGGAATTCCAGGAATTTCCAGAATTCACGAAATTTATGGAATTCATGACATTTACAGAAGTCACAGAATTCTGAGAATTCATTGAATTCAAGGAACTCCTGAAATTTATTGAATTAAAGTAATTTACAGAATTCACGGAATTCAAGGATCTCAAGGAACCCACGTAATTGACAAAATGCACGTAATTTATGGCATTCACGGATAGAATTCAAGGAATTCCAGGAATTAGTGAAATTCCCGAAATTAATTGAATTCATGGAATTGAAGGAATTCACGGAATTCAAGGATTTTCCGTAATTCAAGGGATTCATGGAATTCATGGAATTCCATGGATTTAAGGATCTCACATGATTCAAGGAATTCACATAATTCAATGAATTCAAGAAATTCAAGGAATTCATGGAATTCAAGGAATTTGTGAAAATCATAGAAGTAATGGAATTAAAGGAATTTGCGATAGCATTAATGAAATTCACGGTAATAATGGAATTCAAGGAATTAGTGGAATTCAAGAAATTAATGTAACTTAGGGAGTTAATGGAATTTTAGGAATTCCAGGAATATTTTAAACTCACGAAATCAATTGAATTCAGGGAATTAAAGGAATTCGCGTAATGCATGTGATACAGGGAATTCATGGGATTCCTGGAATTCATGGAATTGAAGGAATTCTAGAAATTCACTGAATTCAAGGAATTGACAGAATTCAACAAATTCACTGAATTAAAAAATGACAGAATTGAAGAACTTTACAGAATTCAAGGAATGTACTAAATTCAAGGAATTCACTCAACTCAAGCAGTTCACAGAACTATAGGAATTTAAGGAATTCAAGGAATTCACGGAATAAAAGGAATCCACAGAATTTAAGAAATTAATAGAATCCAACGAATTCATGGAATTCAAGGAATTCATGAAAATCACGGAATCATGGAATTAAAGGAATTTGAGATAGCATTCATGACATTCACGAAAATAATGGAATTAGTGGAATTCAAGTAATTAATGTAATTCAAGGAATTATTGGAATTTTAGGAATTTTAGGAATTCGTGAAATTTGCGAAATTTGCGAAATTCATGAAATTGAAGGAATTCAAGTAATTCATGGGATTTATGGAATTTATGGAGTTCTCGCAATTCATGAAATTCATGAAATTCAAGGAATTCACTAAATTCAAGGAATTGACAGAATTCAAGGAATTCACAGAATTAAAAAACTGCACAGAATTTAAGGGATTCACATAATTAAAGGTATTCACAGAATTCACTTAAGTCAAGAAATTCACTGTATTCAAAAAATTCATAGAATTCAAGGGATTACTTAAATTCAAGAAATTACTTAAATTCAAGGAATTACTTGAATTCAAGAAATTACTCAAATTCACGGAATTACTTAAATTCAAGGAATTACTTAAATTCAAGGAATTACTTAAATTTAAGGAATTACTTAAATTCAAGGAACTCACAGAATTCAAGGGATTCACGATATTCACGGAATTCACGGAATTGATGGAATTAAAAAAATTCGTAAAAGTCCATGAATTCCATACATTCCGTGAATTTCCTGACTTCCATGAATTCTCGATTTCCATCAATTACGTGAATTCTGTAAATTGCGTGAATTCTCTTTTTTTCTTAAATTCATTAAATTTGTTGAATTCCACGAATTCTGTGCTTTTTGAATTCTATGAATTTCGGTAGTTCGCGGAATTTCATAAATTCCGGGAATTCTATTAATTCTTTGAATCTTATGAGTTCCTTGTATTCCGTGCAGACCGTGGATTCCTCAAATTCCGTGAATTCCTTCTAGTTCGTGTGTACTATAAATTCCGTGCACACCGTGAATTCCGTAAATTTCTTCAAATCTGGGAATTCCGTGAATACCTTGAAATCTGTCAATTCTGCTATTTCCATGAAATCCGTGAATTCCAGGTGTTATATGAATTTCGTGAATTCTTAAAATGCCGCAATTTCTGTGAATTCCAGGAATTACTTAAAATCTATGAATTCCTTGAATACCATAAATACTTGAGTTTTATACTATATAATAAAAAAAACTGGCTCCGTCAAAATATAAGTAATCCAGTTAATCTGAAATGAGCTAAGCAATACAAATAATCGAATAAGTCCACTTTTTATACTACGTAATCCACTTGTAATCCCAGGTAATCCAGATGAAACTCCAGGTAATCTAATCTTAATCCCAAGTATTCGGTTTGTGATTTCGAGTATTTGAGTTTTGATTGTAAGTATTCTTTTCGTAATTTCAAGTAATCCACTTGTAATTCTAGATAATCTAAGGCAATCCACTTGTTATCCAATATGAAGAAGCTTAATTTAATTCTGAAATTCATATAAACCGGTAGACACTTGGGTAGGTTTTCGAAAGCTAGGTCAATTTTTGTTGAAACAATTTGTCTAAACAATTTGATTATTTATTCACAAAAAAAATATAATCATTTTTAGCACGGCTGAGCAAAAACAAAACTTTTTTGCATCTTGAAATTTTTTCTTAGAACAAACTTTTTGCAATGTATAGCGTTATAACCAATTGATTTTTTAACAAAATTGCCACATGTGCACCGTGTTACATCAGAATCTATTGCTCATAAAAATTTTAAACTTGTACATTGTCTATATCGAGGATAAATCTATTGAGAGGAAGAAGAAATCTTTCGATCAAATAAAAACTTATTTCCGCAAATTTTTATTAAAAAGTTGCTAATTTTAAGATGAAATCGTTAAGACTCTTGATTTATTAATAAAAAATGATCCAGATCAACCAGTATTATAATTATCCTTAGAAATGTTTCAAAACCTTTATCTATCATTAATAACATAATTTGGTGTTCATAATTTCCTTTGATAAATTGCTTATAACAATTTATATAATTAATGGTCAAAAATAACCAGGATTGACTCAATTTTTTTATTATTTCTGGACACATAATTAAACTTTTCACTCTGGTGATATTTTCTCGCCCGACGATCCATTATTAATTCAGGGCCTTATAAACAATTTTTTTTTTATGAATATGCATTCCCCTAAAAACAACAATTTTCAAGTTGTTAGCGATTACCTTTATTTATATCCTTATTGTTTATAAAAATTGTTATTAACATAAATTTTTAATTTTGAAATAATTTTGCAAAACTCAAAATTCATTTCATTCCTAAAATTATTAAAAGGTTATAAATATACTGCGTCTACAATTTTTTGTTTGATCATTCAAATCTATTGATCTATACTTAAAATTGAACCGCTTCGAATTTTTTTAACCCTGAAACATTCTTATTAATCGGAAAATGACTGGGGATTTTTTCCTCGATTCAAAAGGCAACCCTGAAATTATTTTTGTGTAGTGTTCAAGGTAACAAAAAATCATCCGAATTTTATAAATAATTATAAATTTTCCTGTTAAATACAGGATATTTTCAAAATAAAGAAATATTATTTTTTTGGATTCAGCAAGATTAAAATTCATTTAAAAAAAGTTAAAAATGTTGTTATATGGACCTTGTTTAATTTATATTAGATTTGCAACACATAATTTTGTTTTGTTTACACAAAATTTTCGTGTTCGATTATAATAGTTTGAAAATCACAAAAATAGCAAAATTCATGAAAGACATAAGTAAAAAAAAATGAGTTTTGAAAATAGAAAATGATCGTGTGTTATTCTAATTTAAACTCAAAAAGTTTTAGCAAAAGATCTTTTAACTTTAAAAAATGTTAATCTAACCGAATCCAAAAAAATTAATTTTTCATTATTAGGCAGGAATTTTTTTATAATTTTCCACGCAACTAATGCATTTTTATCTAACAAAAACTTGATTCCAAACTGAAAAAATTATTTTTCACTGAAAAAGGCGAATTTTTAACTAAAAAGTACCCAAAAAGTACCCAAAAAAGTGATTTCCTAACAAAGTGATTTAACAAAATCTTTGAAACTAATTAGTTGTATACTGAAGCAAAGTAGAATGATTTTTAACCAAAAAGTTGCATTTTCATTTAATGACAAAAAAAAAATAATTTTCTTCTAAAATAGGTAAAGTTTTGAATCAAAAAGTACGTTTTAAAAAAAAAAGTTGAATTTTCTATTTAAAAATATTTCAGTCGAGTTTTCTTGATCAGAATATGAATTTTTAAACAAGAAATAATTTTCACCAAAAAAAACAACTGAATTTTCAATCCAAGAAGACGTATTTGACCAAATAAGCTGACAAAATAAGCTGCTACGAAAAAATTAAATTTTCAACCAAACAGAATACATTTTTTAACATTGTTTACATTTTTGAATATTAAAATTAAACCGAAAATTTACATTTTTATTCGAGAAAACTGACATTTCTCCTAGAACAGATGAATTAAACAAAAAAACCTTTAAAAAATAATTAAATTTTCATCCAAAGAAGATTCCAGTTCACCTTCTAACACCAAATTAAGAATTGTGAACCATTTGCGACCAAAATGTAGTCTTTGTAAGAAAATTATTAAATTTTTAACCAATAATAAAATTTATAAATAACAGCATAATCTTCAGTAGAAAGTTGCTGTAAATTTTCAAAATTCTAATCTCAAAATATTTCATGTTTAACGTTTTTGACTTGTCATGTTTTCGAAATTTTAATCTTAAATTATTCAGATTCAAGATTCTTTAATTCAATTCCTTTTTTATAAAATTGTCCATTTAAAAAAATCGTAATCTGAATTTCTTTAATTTGTAACGCTTTTAATTAGAAATAATGAGTTTTAATTCATTTTAATTATGAATAATCGAATTTTTTATAATGTATTTGGAAAATGTTTAATTCGAACGTTTTGAAATTTTCCTACTTTCGAATTTCTTTTTAAATCTTAAATCATTGACATTCGCGATTCTTATATTTAAAATAAAATAGTCTCATTTTGTAAACTTTAAATTAGAAATGATATAATTTCCAAACTTTTCTAATAAAACTGTCTAATTTTCAAAATTTAATTTAAAAGTGTACAATTTGGAACGCTTTTAATTCGAAATAATACCATTTGGAATACTTATATTTCAATGCGTCAAAATTCTTAGGACCTTTTTAAACTGCGCTTGCGTCGCGCCGTCAACCCGATTGGTCACTGTTAGCGCGCTAATTTTAAATTATACAAATAGTCAGCTTTAATATTTATAATAAATAATGATTGAGAAATGCCCCAAATAGAATTCTGAGTTCAGAGAAATAAATCTTTTTGTTTGCCCCAATGATTAATCTTCTCTCTGCCGAGTTTTCAAATAAAACTTTTTGTTTTTTTCCGACGAGTTTACTTAAAATAAAATCAATTAAATTACCAAAAATGAATTAAAAATAATTAATTACTGCAATGATAAATGTTATACCATACATTTTTAATAACTCAAGGAAGTTCTGAACTACAATTACTAATTAATTATTGTATAAATATTATAAAATACATAATATTGTATAAAAAATAATCAAAGCATATTTATACTATTCAAACTAATGTTTTTTTGTTGAAACTAAAACTTCTTATTACTTTTTTATTGAAATTTTGAAACTCTAAATTAAAGAAAAAATCTTTTTTTTGCTGGAGTCAGAAATATTAATGTTTTTTGAATGGAAATCACATTATTTTTTTATCTGTTACTACAAAATTCTAATTTAGGATTAAGAAACTACTTTGGTTGCATTTTCCAATCATTATTTGTCATAAATATTAAATCTGAATATTTATATAATTCAAAATCAGCGCCTCAGTGAGCAAAAAATTTGGCGACGTCTTTACGACATCGTTACGACATCTTTACGACATCCTATGTCCATGTCGTTTCGCTGCCTTTACGATGTTGTAAATAAGTCGCATGATCTAACGGTATCTTTACGACATCATAAAGGCAGCGAGACGACATGGACATATGATGTCGTAAAGTTGTCATAAAGATATCGTAACGATGTCGTAAATACGTCGCTAAATTTTGTGTCCATTGCGGCGCTAACAGTGACTAATCGGGGTTTTGGCGAGACGCAAGCGCAGTTTAAAAAGTTCCCAAGATTGGAGACACTGCACTGGAGTGGGATTTGCTTATCCTACTTCGTGCTTTACGCTCGAAAATTTATTTTATTTCAAAATTTTAACTAAATGATTTTCATTTAATCACATACTGGTGCACATTTTAAAATGGCAAGATTTAGCGTAAGCATAACCTATAATATGCATTCAGATTCATCTGGAACGAATTATACCAATACATTCATTGAAAAGTGTTTTTCGTTTTAAATACTGGAGCGGATGCTTATAATATAATGAAAATGTGTTTTCCACATTAAAAACTCGACCCAAGTTAACGAAAAAATGCAATTTATTATTGATTAAAATAAATTCTTAAATTCTCTTAAATTCTCGAAGAATTTATTTCTCGGTTATATTCTCGGTAATATTCTCAGTTTGGTTATCGTTTTCAAAGTATTATAACCGGCTCATAAATCTACTTTTGCAGGCTGGATCGACACCCAAGTGCGCGTGTGATCGCATATACTTTTGTAGTTATCCACCTCCTTGCAGATGGCTCTACCAGAAGTGGGGATAATATTTTCTTAAAAAATCTTTGCGCCACCATTCTAGTGTTTGTTGAGGTTATGTTTTCATCAACAAACCTCAAATTTTGCTAAGTTCAAAAAAGTTGTGTTTCATATGAAGTGAAATCAGTGAAATCAGAAAATTCAAAAATAAACAAAGTTAAAGTAAATTTGTATAATTTTGAATTAATTCGGTTATTGTCTCTGATTTTAATTAATGCCATATACTCAAATAATATACACATATACGTGCACGAACTCATAGATACGCTTTAGTTTGCCACCTCCTTGTAGATTGCGCTAGTGTCGCTATAGTGGTCAAACCAACCTATGAGAGTAGAGTTCTTAAATTCCCGAGAATTTAAGTTCAGGTTATGTAACCGAGAATATGACAAAATTTAGGAGAATTTAAAAGAATTTAAGAGAATTTAAGAATTTATTATTTTTAACAATATTTTTATTGTTCAGGTTATATCAGCGGATCAATATAAATTATTTTCTAACTCAGACACATTCAGGAATTACAGTGTTTCATATGCAAATAAAAAATTTAAAATTTTTTTAATTTATTTAAAAAAAGAAAGGTTTTTCTACTTTAAAATATAACTCTTTAAAAAAAATATTGGAATTTTCAATTTCAACAAAATATTTTTCAACAAAATACTCGAATTTTTAACATAATAGTTAAATATTCAACCTAAAAAGAGAAATTGCCAACGAAAATTACATAGTTTATATATAAATAAAAAAGAATTAAATTTATACAGCAAAAGAAAAGAATTTTAAAACCAAAAAGACAATTTTCCAACGAATAAAGATTTTTTACTCAAAAAATAAATCAAATTTTATCTAAATTATTGAAACTTCAAACCAGAAGACAAATTTTCTTGATAAAAATTCAATTTTCAAGCAAAAATATCACTGTTCAATAAAAAATTACTTTCCCACGAAACTGATGCATTTTTGCGCAAAAAAAGGAAATTTCAAACTAAAAAAATAATTGTGTTACAAAAAAACGCGAATTTTTTACTAAAAAATATCAATTTCGAAAAAATTCAAAAGTTCCATTTTCGGTTAAAAAATGAATTCTAAACAAACAAAAAAGAAGTATTTTCCACTAAACAGTTAAATTTTCAACCAGACATAAGCCTTCAATAAAAAGATTTCACAATGCAGTTTAACTTTGACCCATTTATTTGATTTTTCAATTTAAAAGAATTAAGTTATAACAAGATTATTAAACTTTCAATCAACGGGATAACTTTTCATCTTAAAATATAAATATTTAGCAAAAAAGTGATTTCTCAACAAAGCGATTCGACCAAATGTTTCAAACAAATTAGTTGAATTATCAAGCAAATAAGAAGGATTTCTAACCAAAAAGTTGCATTTTCATACAAAAAATTAAATTTCTTCTATAACAGAAAAAGTTTTAATTCAAAAAGATAAATTTCCAAAATAATAGTTGAATTTTCAGTTAAAAAAGATTTTAGTTGAGTTTTCACGGTCAAGCTATGCATTTTTTAACAAGAAATAATTTTGTGCTAAAAAAATTGAATTTTCAATCCAAAAAGACGAATTTTTAACCAAAAAGGATGACTTTTTAAGATAATTGTTGAATTCTCCAGCAAATAGTTGGATTTTTATTAAAAAATATGAAATTTTCCTTCAGGCAGAAGTAGTTTTCATCACAAAACAAGTTGAGTTTTCGTCCAAAAAAGATTCCACTTAATTCAATAACATCAAAAATTGAATTTTAGTAACAAAAAACTAAGTTTTTACGAAAAAAATTGAATTGTCAATCCAAAAAGACGATTTTTTCAATCAAAAAGGATGAATTTTTAACAAAATAGTTCAATTCTCTAACAAATAGTTGCATTTTTATCCAAGAAAGATCAATTTTGTTCTAAAACAGATGAATTTGTAATAAAAAACAAAATTTTTTTTATAAGTGGAACTTTCATCGAAAAAATATTTCAGTTCATTTTTCAACACCAAAATACAAATTTTAAACAAAAAGTAAATTTTCAACGTAATAGTTAAGTTTTGAAGAAAAGTTAGCGAAAAATATTCTGAGATTCTCATAAATTCTTGGAGAATTTATTTCTCGGTTATATTCTCGGTAATATTCTCATTCTCGTTACCGTTCTCAAAGTAATATAACCGGCTCAGAACTCTGCATGAGAGTCGACACTGTCTGTCGATAGAAGTTCTATAGTCTGCTCACGTCTGCTCAAGTTCACTGTAGCTGCAAGAATTATATTTTTTTTGCGTGATGAACAATGGATTTTCACCGACAACACAAACTACAAATGGATCCAAATCAAATCGATCATCGATCAAATGCAATAAAATGTTCAATTCTGTTGGAATCGTTCTGATAGAACGAACAATCAAACGTTAAAGTCTGTTGGAATCTTTTTATGATAGATCGATTGCAACAGACTTAAACATTTTATTGCATTTGATCGATGATAGATTTTATTTTGATCGATTTTTGGTTTGTTTTATTGGTTATTATTATTCATGTATTTATTTCAGAAAGAGAAGACAACATAACCAAAAAATTAGGGTGAGAAGGCTAGGAGGGGGGGGCGGTCGCTGCTGTAGACAATAGTTCTTGCTGCGTCCCCTAGGTGGCGCTGAACTCACATTTTGACACA
>NC_046657.1:48026121-48028950 GCF_010883055.1 Belonocnema kinseyi
CCCAATACATTAGAGTGGACACACCGTGGCCTGTACTTTGGGCACGACAAGCTCCTTAAGCGTTGTGTTGTTTCCTCGTCGAAATTTTACCTGGAACAAGTGTGCCTGGCCTGGCCCCGAGAGGGCGCCGGATATCGAATATCCTGGCGAAACGGTTTACGCCAATCAGTCTCGACGTGGCGCATACTTGGCGCAGATACTTTACAGTTATGGCCAGATAAACCACAACCTTAACGCCGGATGTAGCGCTGTTTGGGGAATAGTGCGCATCAATGATGCACCGCACCATTCGTTCAGCTCGCAACATCGAACGCGCGTTTGTCTTCCTTAGGAGAGTTTATAGTCAAGCATATTCCTCTCGAGCCTCGGCTCTACATTATCCCTCAAATACCTCCTTCTTTACCTCCAACAAGCATTTCCCAATCGTAGATTTTCTATTTTATCACATCCCACTCGATTGATGGATTTGAACTTTCGAAACGCTTTAGATTTTAGATATGAGCCCTAATTCCTCCTGTCACTTATGCACGCTCTTCTCCAACTCCACATCTGACCCATTAGCGAAGGGAATTTTTCCGAGATTTCATACAGAGTGATTGGTACAATGATTGACAACCTAAGGAATTTTAAAAGTTTCACACTTTAGTCAGAATACTACCTGCTCTAATTTTTCTCAGGGGCCATACTTAAGGATGTGCACTACGTACAATCAATCACAAAAGTTGCCTATCTTTAAAATGATTTATAAAATTAACAAAAAAGATTTATTATTAATTTATGTAAATATTGATCGACGCTTCTCAGCACATTTCAGAGCGAAATAATTTAGGTTTAAATTATTTATTTAACAGTAGTTATTCAAACATTTCGATTTTCTTTTATCTTTTGGGAAAAGTTACAATTTTTATTTAATCCTAATGATTAAGGCCTCATTTTATTCTTTGAAGGATTCTCTACACTTCTATCGTGGGTTGAAAATATTTTTGAAAATTAATTGAGAAATCATAAGGTTATTATTGTTAGAAACAATAATAGTTTGAATGTCAATTAACACTACCTTTAAATAACTACTGTTAAATAAACAAATTTAACCTCAATTATTATTATAATATATGTTTTTTCCCGATTTTATAAATCATTTTAAAGATAGGCAACTTTTGAGATTGATTGTACGTAATGTACATTCTTAAATTACGTAACGAAATATAAACACTCTCTACCCATCCCCCCGTAACAACCCGTAAAAAATACCCCCCCCCCCCCGCGTTACTGTACCTAATTTTTAGTTATATTTACAATTTATTAATTTATTTTAAATAAATAAGTTAATTTTCTACTATAAAAGATAGCTTTTGAACAAGGTACTTGAATTTTCAGCAAAGCAATAAGATTTTTAACATAATAGTTGAATTTTTATCCTGAAAAGATAAATTCCCAACAAAAAAATTGTCATAATTTATATACAAAGAAAAAACAGAAGTTTAAAACCAAAAAGACGAATTTTCAACAATTAAAGATTTTTATCTCAATATATTTTAACACAAACCAATTTCTGATCAACAATTTTAGAAGTTATATTAGAGGTACTATGACAAATGACTATTTTTATTATTTTTCACTGGCTTTCACATACGAAAATAGTATAAAGTTAACTATTTTATTTATATTTTACATATAAAAAACAATTTTATCTTTATTTTAATCAAAATAGTTATGGTTAGAGGTAAAAAGTTTCTTAACCTTAAATTTGTTGGTTATATTTACACTTTTGAACAAAGTACTTAAATTTTCAAAAAATAATTTGATTTTTAACATTTTAGTTGAGTTTTCATCCTAAAAAGATAAATTCCCAACCAAAAAGTGTCATAATTTATGTAAAAAGAAACAGAATCTTAAAACAAAAAAGACGAATTTTCACCAAATAAAAATTGTTCCCTCACGATTAAAAAAAAATCATATAAATTGTTGAACCTTAAAGCCAAAAGACGAATTTTTTCTACAAAAATTAAAGTTTCAAACAAAAAATATGACAAATTATTCAACCAAATCTTTTAAACAAAATAGTTGAATACTCAAATAAAGCAGAATCATGTTTTACCGAAAAGTGGCGATTTTCATGAAAAAAATTCTACCAAAGAAGAAGAATTTTTAAATAAAAAATGTAAAGTTACAAAGAAAAATAGTTGCATTTTCTGTAAGGAAAGATTTTAGTTTACCTTTCACGATCAAAATATCAATTTTTGAATAAGAAATAAGTTTCAACGGAAAAAATGAAATATTCAACCCAAAAAGAAATAAATAAAAATGTATCTAAATTGTTGAACCGTCAAGCCAAAAGACGAATTTTCTCTGCGAAAATTGAATTTTCAAACAAAATATATGGCTTTTTAGCAAAAAATTGATTTTCCACGAAAGTGATGCATTTTTATCCAACAAAAAAGAACTAAAAAAGTAATAAATCTTCAAAAAATGAAAAAATTAAATTTTCAGTTATCTTTAGTAATTTAACTTTTACCCAAGTGGTTGAATTAAAATTTTTTTTAACTAATTTATAACAAAATTGTTTAACTTTTATCATGATTTCTTAACAAACTATTCAACTAAAAATGTTAAACAAAATGTTTGAATTTTGAAGCCAAGAAGAATCATTTTTAACCAAAAAGTGACGATTTTCATTACAAAAAATTCTACTAGAGAAAATGAATTTTCAAATCAAATTTATAAATTGTCAAAAAAAAAAAAATAGATAGAGTTTTCTGTGAAGAACGATTCTGGTTTACTTTTAACGATAAAAATAGCAATTTTCAAATAAAAAATAAGATTATTAAT
>NC_046657.1:48029050-48046726 GCF_010883055.1 Belonocnema kinseyi
AAATATGTTTTTCACATGTTATTTCGGATGCTTTTATTTTGATTTTATCATTGACCGTAAGACCGAATATTTGCTGAATTTAGCTAAAATACTGATTGAAAAAATAAGATTCTACGAAAAATTAAATTTTTAACATAAAAAGATTAATTTTTAAACAAAAAGGATGACTTTTGAACCAAATTGTTTAATTCTCTACTTAAAACAGACAAATTTTTATTTAAAACAAAAAAGAAAACAAATATCAAAAAATAGTTGAATTTTCATCTGAAAAAGATTCCAGTTAATTTTGCAAGTTCAAATTATGAATTTTCCACCGAAAATAAGTTTTTACCAAAAGAATTAAATTTGCAATCCAAAAAGACGAATCCTTTCAACCTAAAAGGATACATTTTAAAACAAAATAGTTTAATTCTCGACTTTTAAAATAGATGAAATTTCTATTAAAAAATTTTTTTCAAGAGGGTGAAATTTTCATCCAGAAAGGATTTTAGTTCTTTTTTTATTGCCAAAATATGTCAACTAAACAAAAAAATTTTCTACGAAATAGTTAATTTTTCAACAAAACAGCAGAACTTTCAATAAAAAATTATGGCTTTCCAACCAAATTGTTTAATTTTCAACCTATTAGTTGTATTTTCATCAAAGAAAAATGCAATTTCTAATAAAATAGGCGAATTTTTAAATCAAAAAGACAATCTTTAAAAAAAAACTTGAATTTTCAAACGAGCAGTTGCATTTTTATTTAAGAAGAATGAAAGTTTTTCTGAAACAGATGAATTTCTAAAAAAAACAACCTTAAAAAAAAAGTTAAATTTATATCCAAAGAAAACTCCAGTCTACTCATCAACACCAAAATAAGGACTGCGAACAATAAGCGAATTTTCTGCTAGATGGTCGAATTTTCAACCAAAAAGGATAACTTTTTTAAAAGATTGTTATATTTTCAACCAAACAGTTGCATTTTTTTTCAAATGATATAAAAATTTTACTCAAAGAGGTGAATGTTCAAATCAAAAATGTAAATTTTCAAAAAAATAGTTAAATTTTCATCCAAAAAAAATTTATTTGACTTTTCAACACGAAAATCCGAATTTTAAATAATCATTCACTTTCCTAGGAAACAGTTGAATTTTCAACCAAAACTGTTGCATTTTTATCTAAGTGAGGCGCAATACTTCTACTAAAAAAGAGCACATTTCAAATCAAAAAGACAAATTTTCAGAAAAAATAGTTTTCATTCAAAATATATTTCAGTTGACTTATCAAAAACAACTTATGAATTTGAAACAAGAAGTGAAAAAGTACCAAAATGTTGGTGAATGTTATTTACAAATTTTTTTTATTGTGATTTGATAATAATAAAAATAAAACAAAAAATAAAAGAACTTGTAAAAAAAGAGAAGGAGGGGGATTTTGTTAGTTGCTTTTTTTATTTTTCTCTCCTCTTTTTTATTTTTGTCAACAATTTTTTTCTATTTTAGGAAATTTTAATCGAATTTATATTTCCTAAATTTTAAGAATACTAAAAGTGCTGAATAGCATTCTAAAATAAAGAAATAGATCAACTATTTTATAAAAACTGACTATAATCTCAAAAAAGAAAATGTAAGACAATGGGACAAAAAGTTACTATATACAATACTATCGTATATTTTAATTTACAAAATTGTCTTAAAATCCAAACGTTTTTAGTTAAATCTACCGTAATTGTTAATAAATAATACTTTGAATAAGTGGACACTCATCGCCTTAACAACCTTTCGTTTGAACTCCTTACTCATTTAAAAATCCTTTAAAATACCTCAAACTATTGAAATCGATTAAAAAACCCTTAAATTTTAAAATATCAAATATTTGAAATTCCTTGAAATCTTTTTATATCTCTTTAGGCTTTCTCGGAATCTTGAACAATATCGCATATAACATTTGAAATCCTTAAAAATACCTTAATTTATTGAAATTAAACTGCAAAAACTCTTGTGGTTGGAATTTGAAAAGACCCTTCAATATTTTTAATTTTTTTAAATGTACGAAATCCTTTGAAAAACCTTTAAATTATTGTAATTGATTAACAAATCTTGAAGTTTTAAAATACTCTTAAATATTTGAAAATCTTTTAAATCTTTTGTTCAAATTATTGAAATTGATTGAAGAATCTTGGAGTTTTAAAAAACCATAAACTATTTTTAATCCTTTGAAGTCTATGGATATTCCATACAATCTTTTTCTTCTCTTGAAGATTTCTCGGAATCTTCGAAAATATCTGAAAATGCTTACTTTGATTTAAATTATCGTTGTGTATACAGATCCGATACTTTTTACCGGACTTGAATTTTTTTAGTGCGGTAAATTTCAACATCAAGGAACCTTCTTCTCAGGCAAAACCTTTTTCTACTTTAACTAAATTTTACTATATAATCAAAAAATTAAGTATATTAATTTGTTAATGCATATACAAATTGGCATACAATCAAGAGAAACATTTACACTAACCAGGAGGGAACGACAATTGTACATTTTTGCACCGTTTTCGAGAATCTCGAGTTTGAAATATTCGCTATTGGCCATACAGAGTTTGGTGCAAAATATTTTCAATTGTTCGATAGCTCAGGTAGCAGTTTTTAGAAAATTTTAAATGTTTAAAAAACTACAGAAGAGTGATTGGTGACCTCTCGAATCCCTTTTCCAGCTCCCCCTTTACAAAATTACACTTTAGCAACTGGTCATACAAGAGTAATTTCTCAAATCACGATCCCCCTTTTCAGCCTAAGCTTTAAAAAATACTTTTCAGCGGCTGGTCACAGAAGAGTGATTGGTCACATATCAAACCCCTCTTCCGACTTACTCTTGGAAAAATACGTTATAGTAATTGGTCACGCAAGAGTGATTGTTCACATCTCAAACCCCTTTTCTCGCTCCCTCTTTGAAGAAATACGTAATAGGGATTGGTCACAAAAGAGTGATTGGTCACATCTCGAACCGCTTTTCTAGCTCCCACTTTACAAAATTAAATTTTAGCAACTCATCACACAAGAGTGATTGCTCAAATAACGAATCCCTTTTTCAGTTCAACCATTAAAAAAGTACGTTTCAGCGACTGGTCACAGAAGAGTGATTGGTCACACCTCAAACCCCATTTCCAGATCTCTGTTTGAAGAAATAAGTAAAGAAATTAGTCACAAAAGAGTAATTTGTCAGATCGCGAACCCCTTGTTTCAGCTCCTCCTTTAAAAAAATGCGTTCAGTTTTGCGACGGGTCAAAGAAGAGTGATCGGCCACAACTCGAAACTATTTTCTAGCTCCCCCTTTTAAAAAATAGGCTTTACGTAGAGACTGGTCAAAGACGAGTGATTGGTCACATCGTGAACCCCTTTTCCAGTTCCCTCTTGAAAGAAATACGTTATAGTAATTGGTCACGGAAGAGTAACCCACATCTTGAACCACTTTTCCAACTCTTTCTATACAAAAATACTCTATTTTATCAAAAAATTAAGAATATTAATTTGTGAATATCTGCAGAAATTACATAATTAATTTAGCTGTTTGATGAAAATTCATTTTGTTATCAAAATTAATTTTTCATCTCCAAATGTATCCTCTGTAATTCAGAAATTTAAACAATTGGTAAAATAATCGTCATTTTTGCTGTGACTTAATCTAATCGGTGGGAAATTAATTATTTTTGCTTAAAAATAAACGACCGGGTTAAAAGACTAACAAACTTTTCTTCATCTTTTTGGGTTTATAATTTAACAATTTGACAGGAAATAAAATGATATGGTAAAAAAATAATTTTCTATTGAAAAATAATGATTCTGGTTAAAAATTTAATTATATTGGTAGAAATTTGACTATTTGGTAAAAATTTTAATTTGTTTGTAACCTTTTGAGCTTGCAAATACAAAAATTTTGTTGAAAAGTAATGTCTTTTGTTAAGGTTTTATCTTTTTTGTTGAAAAATCCACTATTCACTTAAAAAATGAACTATTTCATTTAAAATATCGTTCTTTATGCAATCACAAGAATGTCTGGTTAAACCAACCAAAATTCTTGTTCAATTAACTAAAAAATCTGGTTAATTCAACCAGATTTATAGTTACTCTAACCAGAAAAAATAGTAAGGACATATATAACCAGAATTCTGGATGATTTATCCAGACATTTATTTTAGAGTGAAAAATCAAAATATTTTGTTCAAAATTAGTTGTTTTTTTCTTAAAAGCGTTTGAAAACGTAGCCATTCCATTTTTGGCAAAGAAAATCTTCTTTAATTGAAAATGTAACTATTTTGCCGTAAAATAACTTTTTTATTAATAATGTATCTCTTTTGTAGTTAATGCGCATTTTTGTTTCAAACTTCATCTGTTTGTTCGAAGATTCAACTATTTCCTTATGAATTCGTCTTTTTTCGTTGAATTCAACTAATTAATTAATATTAATAATTCAGGTGTTTGCTAAAAAATTGATTAATTTTGTTGAAAAACTAATTGTATTGTTGAAAATTTGACCATTTCGTTAAGCTTATAGTTTTTGGTCGAAAATTCATCTGCTTTGTCTAATAATTTTCTTTATGTAATTAAAATTCATCTTTTATGGTACAAAAGTTTTATTTTTAGGTGAAAAAAGAATATTATTGGAAAAATTCTTCTTATTGGATGAAAAATTTACCGGGTATCTGGAAAAATAGTCTCTTTGGCTTAAAAAATCAATAGTTTGATTAAAATGTTAACGCCTTGGTTAAAAAATATGGTAGCATAATAATCTTTTTTGGTGGAAAATTAAATTTTTTTTGATAATTTAACTATTTTCCTTTAAATTTTCTTATATCTCCTGTAATCTTTTATATTCTTTAAAATGCATTCAAATAATTGAAACCAACTGAAAAATCCTATAATGTTTTGAAATACCCTTAACTATTTTAAATTCTTTCAAATCTTGTAATATTCCTTAAAAAATATTTGTAACCTCTTAACGATACCTCCAAATCTTCAGAAATATCATAAAATCTTTGAAATCCTTCAAAATCACATTAATTGACTGAAATCGATTGAAAAATATTGAAGGTTTAAAAAAAGCCCTTCAATATTTAAAATTCTTTCAAATCGTTTGATATTCCATTAATTCATTGAATTCTTTAAAAATACCATCAAATTATTGATATAAATTTAGAAATTTTGGAGTTTTAAAATATCCTTAAAGAATTTAATTCTTTGAAATCTTTTGATATCCCATAAAATTTTTTTATTCTCATTTAGATTCCTCGGAATTTAAAAAATAATATCATAAAATCTTTAGAATCCTTCAAAATCCCTTAAATTATTGGACTCGTTTGAAGAATCTTGGATTTTTAAACTACCCTTAACAATTTTTAATTCCTCCCAGTGGGCACAAAGTTTGACGACGTCTTTGCGACATGGTTACGACATCTTTACGACAACTTTACGACATCCTATGTCCATGTCGTTAAGATGCTTTATACGATGTCGTAAATAAGCCGTACAATCTGACGATGTCTTAACGACATCACAAAGACACCGAAATGACATGGACATAGGATGTCGTAAAGTTGTCGTAAATATGTCATAACGATGTCGTAAAGAAGTCGCCAAATTTTGTGCCTACTGGGCTGGGTGGCTTTTGATATAGCGTAGAACTTTTGTATGCCCGTTAACATCACTCGGAATCTTCAAAAATACTATTAAAACTTTGAAACCCGTCAAACCCCTTTTAATTAATTGAAATTGATTCAGAAATCTTAAAGTTTTGAAATATCCTTAACCATTTCAAAGTATTTGAAATCATTTGATAGTTTCTTTATTACATTTTTCCCAGTGAAAATATTATTTGTTTCAAATTATAAAGTAAAATGTGTATCATTAGCTTATAAAATCTTTGAAGTAAGTCAAGTTGGCAGTCAATCTCACTAAAAAGATTTTTAAAAACGCACATCAAAGCTGAAATCCTTGTTTAGCCAATAGCTACATTATTTTCTGGGGTGGGGGTGAAAAGTTCAAAATTGGTAACCCGTAGTTTATGGACGCCCCCTAAGGTGTGGCGACGGATTTTAATTGGAGCTTCTGCCGCGTTTCTGGCATTAAGTATGATGTCGCGTTGAGTTCAATTAAAATGGAAATCGAGGATGGCATCCCTCTTTCTCTCTTCCCAGTCCTCCTGTTTTGGTCAAAACCTCCCTCCCTCCCTTTCTCTCTCTCTCGTATTCACTATTTCAGACGTAGAAATCCCGAGACTGAGAGAGACGCATGTGGCCCTCTTCAATCTGAAAATAGTTTCGGTGTTCGATGGAGCGCCTAATGAACCTGAGATTAGGAGTCGCCGGTCTCGAACTGTAGATACCGTTCGCAATTAACACTGAAATATCATCGGTGGGGTCCCTTAAAGACACACTTGACTCTGCTGCCATGTCTCACGTGAAACTCGAGGAACCCGATCATGGAGACAAGCAAAAGGGTTCAAAGGACCGGCCAAGTTTATAAACTCTTAAATTAACTCCCGTCGCCGCCTGTGCGACGTATCGCAGAGGCGGTCGAGTGGTCCTCGCCTCTGCGATATCAACCACTCTGTCGCTAGGGTCCAACAAGGTGAAGATACTTTATAATTTCTTCTCAATCTTTAAACAACTGTATGACAACTTAAATATAACACCTGCTACTAGACGCCCGAGTGGCCGACACCCGTAACTGAGTGGTCACTTTCTGCGCGACGTATCGCGCAGGCAATTGAGTCGTAGCTGTCTGCGCGACGTATCGCGTAGGCAGTTGAATGGTCACCGCCTGTGCGACGTATCGCGAAGACAGCTGAGTGGTCACTTCCTGCGCGACACATGGTGCAGGGAACAAAGAAGTCGCCGCCTTCGTGATAAATCGCGCGGGCAGCTGAATGCTCGCAGGCTGCGCTACGTATCGCGCAGGCAGCCGAGCAGTCATCACCTCTGCGATACGCCATCTGCCCATTTCTTCAAATTTTTATTCCTGAGATATTTTACTTGATTCGAGACTATATGTCAGTATCAGTTTGATTAAAAAATTAAATCAAAGTGGATTGTGTCGATTTTATAAAGATTTCGAATGTTTCCTTTGATCAGCAAATATGGCATGAGAATGATTCGATTCTCAAGATTAATTGCCTGCAGAATACTTTTTTGAAGTATAAAAAAATTATTTTTCAACACTGTAAACAATTATAAACCAATATAGAGAAATTAGAATTTTTCTCCCAACTGAAATTCAATCTTTTCTAAAACATACCTGGTTGGTTCTAGGAAAATTGTGTTCTTTCAGAAGTGAGAGTCGATCCTAGGTTAATCTAAGTATCTCTTTTAGAATAAAAGTAATTATTTTCAGAGAAAAACATTCGTTCCTTTTGTTTGAAAATTAATTTTCTTAAAAGAAAATTTAAACAGTTCTCTTGAATTCTCATCTCTTTGGTGAAATTACAACTATTTTTGGTTTTAAAAGTTAATTTCTTCTATCTTGATTGAATAATTCTCTTTGGTTGAAATATTAAGTATTATTAAAAATTGAACTATTTTGTTGAACTTTCTTTTTGATACTTATATTTGTATCTGACAAGAGAACTATTCTGTTTTAGGCTGGAATTTATCTTTTTTAATTAAATATCTAACTCTTTGGTTCAAATTTTATCATTTTCAGTTAAAAATTCTAGTATTTGGTTTAAAATTCATGTCTATTGTTGAAAATCTTTTGCTCAGATAAAAATTTCTTTAACTAAAATTTATTTGGTTGAATTCAACTGTTTTTTGTTCAAAATTGAACTTTTTTTTCAGGAAATCAACTTTTCTTGTAAGATAATATTTTTTATAATTTATACTATATTTCTCAAATAAAAAAGATTATTCTTGATTAAAAGTTAATCGTTTTCTTTGAAAATTCATCTATTTACTTAAAAATTTATCTATTTTTAGTTTAAATTTAATTTTTTGTAATTGAAAAGTCTACTGTTGTTTTTTGATAGAGAATTCACCTTTTTAAAATTTTTTATTTAGTTCAAAATTTGATAATTTCTTCAAAAATCCAGCTATTTTGTTTGAAATTCATTCTTGTTGGTTGAAAACTTAACTACTTAGTTGAAAATTCGTACCTAAAAGTTGAACGATTTAATTTTTTATCGAAAATGTATTTTTTTAAATTTTAAAATCCAACTATTTTCAAGAAGTTTATCTTCTTAGTGAAAAATATATAAAATTATTTTTTTCAATGAAAAACTAAACTATTCTGGTTAAAGATTCATAATTTTAGTTTAGAATTTATTCCTTTTGGTAGAAATTTCATCTGAGGTTAAAAATTATTTTTATAAATTTAAATTTGAATTATTTCAGTTTAAGATTCATCTCTTAGTTAAAAAGTGTAAAATTTCTTTGTTATATTCTTTTTTTAGTAAAATTTCAATTTTTGTAACTAAAAATTACGCTATTTTATCTTTAGTTCAATTTCTTTAAAAAATTCTACTTCTCGTAAAAAAATGTCTATTTGTTGTAGGAAGTAGAAAATTTTCCATAAGTGAGAGTCGGAACTAAATAAACCTGAAGAAACACTTTTAGAAAGGAAGAAAACAAAAATTCCTAAGCTATAGAGATTTAAATATGAAAAATTAATTTGGCAACAGAATCGTTGCGGATACGCAATTATTTATAAACAATTCGTTTTGGATCCGCAATAGTGGATCATTTCTATCTGAAGTTTATGATTAAAATAATAAGCTTCGTTTGTTGAATATTAATTTTGCATCCGCAATAAAGCAATAACCTGAAAATTTTCCATGAAGAGTACAACTGCCACTCCACGGATATGCCAGAAGTCTTCTAAAATATCTGAAATTAATTTTGGATCCGCAATATGTTTAAAATTAATTTTTGATACAAAAAAGTGGATCATTTCGAACTGAAGCAGATATTCAGAATAACACGCAATAGTTTTTAAATATTACTTTTGGATCCGCAATATGACTTAAATCAATTTTGGATCCGCAACAGGTCTAAGATTAATTTTGGTTCCGCAATATGTCTCAAATTAATTTTGTATCTGCAAAAATAAATAATTTATTTCTGAATCTGATAATCAGAATAATATACAACGGTTTGTAAATATTATTTCAGGATCCGCAATATGTCTAAAATTAATTTTGGATACGCAAAAGTGAATCATTTCGAGCTGACGTGAATAATTAGAATAACACGCAACAGTTTTGCAATATCACTTTTGGATCCGCAATATGACTAAAATTAATTTCGGGTCCGCAACATGTCTAAAATTAATTTTTGATTCGCAGAAGTGATAATTTCTTTCTGAATCTGTTAATCAGAATAATATACAACGGTTTTTAATTATTACTAAACAAATATAGTTTATTAAAATTTATTTCAAATCCGCAAAAGTGCATCCTTCTGATCTGGCGCAAATAACTAGAATAATATGCACCCCTTCTGGAAAGCAGATTAGCTGTCAAGACAAAAGTCTTTCCACTTAATTTGCTCTCCGAAGTCTATCATCAGTCATCATCAGACAAATGAGACCAAAATTGCATCTTCACTAACTTCTCCTTCACGAGCAAAATATGCAAAATGCACCTGAAAAAAGTAGCAGATGAATTTGTAAGAAAAAAAGGGAAGCCGAAAGTGTCGGAAAAAAGAGGTAAAAGTGGGAGCAAGAGCACAGAAGCTCGGCGAAGCTGAAGTAAAGGTTAGCTTGTCGGGTCCGCAGTGCATCGGAAGACATCGCCGCAGGGCTACCGGTGTTGTCGAGCTCCAGGGCCGGTTTCGAAGCCTCCCGGGCACCATCCATCCTGATAGGGATTCCCTGCCAATTTCCTCCCAGTCGAACCGATCTCGAAACCGAAAGCCTTGAAGAGGCCCCAAATCTCTTCGTTCGGCCCTCTCCTGGAGCAGCGAGGGCATTGAGATGCAGAGAGCGTGGTGCTACCGTGCGATGGTCCCGATACCGCCTAATGGACCGTCCCGCCCTCATTCCCTTCGTCATCGTCTTTCTTGGTCTTCAGTTTTCGAGAGCTGGTCCCGCCACCTTATTCTTCCTTACTCTGCCTCCTCCTCCTCCTCCTCCTCCTCCTCCTCCTCCTCCTCCTGCTTCTCTTCCTCCTCCTCCTCCTCCTCTTCATTCGCAAATCGCAACCACGTTCCAGCAACTTCTTCGCCTCACCTCCCAAGGGCCAAGATCCGATCGAGTGGATTCTTACTTAAGGGGAACCGTTGCCCCCCTACGCCTTCACTTGCCACCAAAAAAAATTTTTTCGAGATTTGTCCAAACGTTTTCGATTGCATCGCAAATGCGCTCCATTGCAACACCAGTAAAAAGAATAGCGTCACTATGGCAACGGAGTTAGTGGCAATCTAAGGTGAAAGGCTGATGCGATTTTCTTCAAAAATTGACTTTTTTTTACTTACTTCTTCAGTATTGAGTGCAATCCTTAGAATTTACGAGAAATTGAATTGGGCTCAATTAATATAACCTATTCAGAATGAGAAAATAAAACTATTTTTGGGCAAAAGATGATTGTTGTTTTCTTGCAATGTCTACTATCATAGTAATATTTTTTAATTCATTTAGTCTTTTCAAACATTTTACTATTGGATAGAAAATTTAATAATTTTGTTGGAAATAAAACTGTTTTGTTAAAAGGTTACCTTTTTTGTTAATACCCAACTACTTAGTTTGAAAATTTAACTATCATGTTGAAAATTCCTTTTTTTTGTAAGAGATTCAACTCTTTGGTCAACTATTTTGTAAAAAATTAATTTAATTTATTTTTAATTTATTTATGTAGCTGCAATTTTCACTTTCTCATTTTATTAAGCAAGATTCTCATTTAAGTCACAAATTCGATAATTTGGTTGAAAAATCATCTTCTCAGTTAAAAATCATCGTTTTATTGTAAAATTCAACTATTTGGTTAAATGTTAAGCTCTTGTCGAAAATTGATTTTTTTAAACATTTATCATTCTTCTTAAAGAATTACCCCCTGGGTTGAAAAATTAACCAATTCATTGAAAATTTATTCTTTTTTTTTTAGTTAAACATTAATTTTTTGAATGAAAATTTAACTGTTCCATTTTTTGATTGAAAATCTACCTGTTTTGGGTAAATCTTCAATTATTTGGTTAAATATTCATTTTGCCGTTGAAAGTTCGTCTTTTATGTCGAAAATTAGGCTTGTTAATTAAAAAATCAAACTTCTGGTTGAAAATGTAGCTTTTTCCAAAATCGTGATTTTTGGTAGAAAATTATTCAAAAAATTGATCAAAAGTGGAACTTAATTGTTGAAAAATAATTTTTTTTTATTTCACCTCTTTGGTAAAAATTTTACTATATTCATAAAAATTGTTTTTTGTTTTCGCTAAAATCTAATTTTTTCTGTGGATAACTTAAACTCCTTCACTTTTGATTTGTTGAAATTTCAACTATATTGTACAACATTCATGAATTTTATGAACAACTCGACTTTTTGGTAGAAAATTATTCTTGTTTGTTGTAAAGTCTTATTTTTTTTGTTGAAAACTTTTCGTTCTTGTTGAGAATTCAACTTTATTAAACATCAAACCCTTCTGTTAAAAATTCATTTCTTTTATTGAAGATTCATCATTTAGTTTAAAATTCATCTTTTTGGTTGAAAAATAAAGTATTTTGTCAAAAGTTCCTTTTTGTTGGTTGAAAATGAAACTATTCCATTTTTAGTCAAAAACTTGTATTTTTAATTGAAAATTTATATTTTCTAGTCGAAAATCTATATGTACTTGGTTGATAAATTTGGCAAAAGATGCAAGTACTTGTTTCAGGGTTAAACGTTCTTGTTAATAATTACTTTCTTGGTTGAATATTTATCTCTACAGTTAAAAATTCGTTTCATGTTTGTTTAAAAATTAATTTTTTGAACTGAAAATTCAACTTTACCATTTTTAGTTACAGATTTATCTTTTTTAATTGGAAATTCAAATATTTACTCAAAAACCAACTGATCGGTTCTAAATTGGTATTTTTGGTTAAAAATTTAACTACATTGGTAAAAAAAAGTAACTAATTAGTTAAAAATGGAAATATTGATTGGTTAAAAGCATATTTTTGTTATTGAAAAATTCCAATAGTTTATTGAAAAGTCATGTTTTTTGTTGCAATTTTGTCGTTTTTTGCCTAATTCAATTGGTTGAAAATTAATTTTTTTTCCATTAAAATGTAATCTTTTGGATTTGAAAATTTAAATATTTTATTTTCGGCTTGAAGATATCAGTAGTGAGTTGAATATTCATGTATTTTTGATAACAATTCGTATTTTTTGTAGAAAATAAATTTCTGGGTGAAAAATTCATATTTTTGATTGAAAACTGAACAATTGAATTAAAAAATATTCTTTTATGTTTCAAAATTCAACCTCATTGTTAAAAATTTAACCATTTTCTTCAAAGTTCGTTTTTCAAATTAATTTTTCATCTGAAAATTGAACTATTTCTTTGATGAAAATTAATATTCTTTGTTAGAAATTTATCCATTTGATTGAGGATTTAATTATTATTTTTAATAAAAATTTTTTTAATTAAAATAAAATTTTTTATCTTTAGTTAAGAGCTCATCTTTTTAGCTAAAATTGCTCATAGCCTGTTAAAAAATAATCTATTTGATTGAAAATAAGCTTTTCAATCGAAAATTAATGTTTTTGGTTGAAAATAAATCTTTACTGGTACAAAATTAAGCTCTATTAAAAAATTTAATTATTTTTTTTTAAAGTTATTCTTGTTCGAAAATAAAACTGTTTTATTAAAAAGTTCACCGTTTTTGCTAAAACTTTCACCATATGCTACAAAATTTGTTCCTTTTTTTAAAGCTTAGGTATTTGGTTGATACACTAAGTTGGTCTGCTAAATTCACCAAATTTAACCAGAAAAAACTTTGAAATAATATAGAATTTGAAGTTCTTGCATGAGTCAATACTCTATTCAACGGATTTGAACGGAATTGCAAAGTGATTTGATAATATTTAAAGAATTAAAAATAAAAATTTCAAATTCAAAAAGAGATTTTTGCCCAGATTATAGGATGTTTTTATATGTTGACAAGGTAATTGAAATAATAAGAAAGTGTTGAATTTGAATGATGGACCAGTAAATCGAAAAAATGTAACACCTTCTTATTCAATTCAATCACCTGGTTAACATTTAAAAACATCCTCTAATCTTACAAACCGATTAAAAGAAAAATAACCCAGCTGACCAACAGAATTTAAAAACTTATTGGCATTTCTTTCTGCATTAACTTCAACGGAGATTTAGACAAAATTTGTCTACCTAGGCCTAGAAGACACGAAATAAAAAAAAATTAAAAAACGCTAAAGTAAGACTGACGACAATTCCAAACCATTAGAGTTCGTTGACCCGAGTTTCACCTGAAAGTAAAAACTATCGAGTTTAACTTATCACAGCAAGGCATGTCATCCTCGTGTCTCAATCTGAAAAATCCATTAGCCACTGCCTCGGACACAGGGTGGAGGACACAGGGTGGTTCTAGAGTCGGATAGACTGGTAGCATTACCAGACCGTGGATACTGCAACTGGAACTGGATAGGGGCACATATCGCTAATGGGCGGCTTAAAGGGATTATGAGGAATTAAATTAAGGGAATTGCGTTTGTTTTGGTTGCAGTGGATCCGCTCCTACCGGCGCGCCTTTTCGGATGCTACATGCTCGCTTAATGAGCTTGATCGTCCTCACGTTCCACTCGCCTCCGCAAACCCACTGAATCAATGATTCATGACACGTGGCAGGATGACCTTGCAATCTGTCTCCTCTTTTTTCACTTTTCTGTTTCGATTTTTTATAATTTATCTTCTAGAAAGGGTCGCTTCTACTGAGGATGAAAACTGTTCTTCAGTTGATGACACCAGAATCGAAAAGCTTCTAGTTTGGAGCTGCAACAATTTATGAGAGAGAGAAAATGACTCCTGACAGGCAGCAGAATCTGTCACTTTTTCCTAGTTTTCATTTGTTATGGACCGATTTTCTGAAGTTGGATTTACACAATTAACACTTCCCCAAGATTGATGAACTCTTCTTCAGTTGATGAGAATCCGGGTTCAACATTAAGACACTAGTTTGAAGCTACAACAACTTATTAAAGGAAGTTAATAATTCCTGATATGTAGCAGCCTCAGTCATCTTTTTCCTCGCTTTTATTTTTGGTGAACCCATTTTCTAAAGTTGGTCTTATCCAATGGATGCTTCCCCGAGACTGGTGAACTCTTCTTCAGGGGAAAGATGTTGTAAAAAAGTTTAGATTCAAAGTGTTTAAGATCAGGTAAAATTTTGAAAAAGGAACGAAATGCTGCATACGCAAGAGAACAAACGGTGCTGTCGAAGGCCACGCTGATGGCGGTGAGGTAAGCTGGACGCAGTCTAATGGCGACTAGATTTTCCTGTCAATAAATCAAGTAGGTTCGCGCGGGGCGGCCTCGGCATTTCTGATTCTGCCACGGCAACGACGCCGCCACCGCTCCCTGCCTGCTTCCTTATTCATACGTTCGGCGACAGTCGCGCGATGTTCAGAAAAACATCATCCTCTCCCATCTATCCATCTACCCGTTCACATTCGCGATTCGATGGAAAATGCGGCTTCCAATCGCGAGCGGTCTCCTCTGATCGACGCTGATCTCCGTTTTCTGCCTCCTCCAAGAGCAGCGCACTTCCAATTCGATAAAGTACTGCTTGATGGATTGACGGCCTACATGCAAGCTTCATTCCAAAAAGAACAACATCACTCAACCTCTCCAATGTTTCCCCAATCCAGTTCTAAACTTTCAAATTGGGAAGGATCAAGGATCTTTGGAATAAAAGGTTATTAGAACTGAGATATACCCATTCCCATACCTAGTTTCCCAATCTTATTTCTTCTATCTCTAGGTTTCTTGTATGTACATTTTGGCGCTCGTCTATGTTTCTAATTCTCTTTCCTTGTCTCTTTTCACCAACTCTTTATACACTCCAGTCCCATCTTGTCTATTCCCTATCCCTAAAGAAGTCCCTTATTTTGCCTTCCTATCCAGTTAATACTATCGCCCTTTCTCTACTTTCTTCTATCACCATGAACACCTTTTCTGTAACCTCTCAATCTCTTCCCTTCCCTTCAATCCCCAAACAAGCGCATTCTCCTTTCTCGAATCTTTTTATAACCATTTTTTTCCTTTTCCTGTATCTGTTTCCTTACCCCTGTTGCATCTTTTTCCTTTTATTTACATGCTTAATATGATATATGTTTCACAATTTATATCCCAAATATTTAGACACTTTTACTTCCTTTAACTTTACTCGTTTCTACTTTCAAATCCATTTTTTATTTCTTTTCGATTTCTAAATCTTATTATCTATTTCTCCAGTCCTGTATTTAAGCATCCCTTCTTCATTCTGCATCCTTCTTTGCCCACTTCCTGTTATATCTTTTCTTTTCCCATCCTAACTCCTACCCATTCCTTTCCCTTAATTTTTTCTTCGAAGTCTGGGCTTAATAATTTAAATGTGAGTTCAGATGACAGCATCGTCTTACTCCTTTCACCAACCAGAAACTACCTTCTTTCCTAAACCATTTTTGATTCAGTGGTCCTACCCTTATTTTCTCATCTTTTTTCTGGAATATTTTCAATACAAGAGTAATTGACTTATACAATTTTGGTAATTAGAGTCACTCCCCAATAATCTTTATACTTCTCCACTTTGCGTTGTTTCTCTGATTGCCCACCTCTTCTATCCATAACTCTGAACATCCCCCATATCTGCCCCCATATTTGTACACTTTATTTGCAATCATAGTTAAACCAGGTGGTTTTTTATTATCCTTATTCCTAACACCTTAATTATTTCTTTCTTTATTATGTCCTCTAACTCATCTTTTTTCCTTTCCTCTTGCCATCTATACATATACCTAACTTTCAAACAAACAATCAAATCAAACTATCAAAGATAAAGGAAGCTGGAAAAATTATGTGGTAAAGATTTTAGGGAAGTATGGAAAACGTTATTTAAACTGAAATATTTGAATTCATTTCGTAAAAAAGAGCATTACGCTACCTCTCAAATATTTTACTAATACAGTTCTAAACCTTCAAATTGGGAACTGTCAAGGATCTTCTGTAGAAAATGGATCATCATGACAAAGTGGAACATCACTTACCATGTTAAATATTTTAGCAATACAGTTCTAAACTTTCAATTTGGGAGCTATGAAGCATTTTTTTTAATGAATCATTCTAACAAAATAGATCATCACTTAACATATCAAATGCTTTACAGTCCAGTTCTAAACTCTCAAAATGGGAAGGATCAAGGATCTTTTCAAGGAAAAGTTAATAAAACTGACATTTCTTTATTCCAATAAAATAGAACATCAGCATCTCCAATGTTGTAACAATCCAGTTTTAAACTTTCAGAATAGGAACTCTCAAAGATTTTTTAAGGAAAATGGATCATCCCAAGAAAATAGATCATTATTCAATATCTTAAATGTTTTAAGAATCCAGTTGTCAACTTTCAAATTAAGAACGATAAAGGACCCTTTAAAGACCAGATTACCAAATATCATTATTAAAAAAAAAAAAGAAAATATTTTATCCCCTCCAATTTTTTACCAATCCAGGTTTAAACTTTTAAATTGAGAACTATCAAGATTATTTTCAAGTAAATGAATCATTCCAACAAAATAGAACATCACTAAGCGTCTCGAATATCTTACTATTCCAGTTTTAAACTTTCAGATTAGGAACTGTCCAGGTTCTTATGAAGAAAATAAATCATTGCAATAAAATAGAATATCATTTATCGTTTAAAGACAATATTATCAGATATCTTCATTAAAAAAAAGCAACCTTATTCCTCATCTCTAATTTCTTACTAATCAAGTTTCGAAACTTTCAGATTGGAAACTCTCAAGGTTTTCTTTTTTTTTTTAAGAAAATGCATTAATCCAACAAAAAATAAAACATTACTCAGCATTTCAATTAGCTAAACAATTCAGTTTTAAACTTTGAAATTCAGAAGGATCAAGGCTCTTTTAATGACAATATTATTGGATATCTTTATAAAATAATGGAACTTCACTCTAGAACTCTAATGTTTTATCAGTCAAGTCCTAAACTTTGAAATTGTAACCTATCAAAAATCTTGTAGAGAAAAGATTATCACATACCATTATTCAAATAAAATGCAACATCACTCAATATCTCCAATGCTTTAGCAACTCAGTTCTAAACTTTGAAATTAGAACGGATCAAGGCCCTTTTGGAGACAATATTATTAGATCTTTTTATTTAAGAAAAAGAATATTTCAACTAAATAGAATTATACAGCATATCTCCAATGTTTTACTTATCCAGTTTTTAAGCATGGAAACCGACAAGGATTTTATGAATTCAATGGATTATTCAAACAAATCATAACTTTACTAAATATAGCTACTGCTTTACTTATCCAGTTACAAACTTTCAAATTGGCAAGTGTCAAGGATCTTTTAGAGAACATGGATCACTCGAACAAAATAAAACACCACTAAACATTTCTAATACGAGGGTGGATTGATAAGTTTCCGGCCTGACCAAGAGATGGCGCCACTAGGCCTACCTTGAGGTGGCGTTCTATAGTACCATCCTTAGATAGC
>NC_046657.1:48046826-48101376 GCF_010883055.1 Belonocnema kinseyi
GCCTTGGAGGAGATTATGTTGAGAAATAAAAAAAAAAAATTCTTAAAAACGTTGTTTTTCTTGGTCAGGCCGGAAACTTATCAATCCACCCTCGTATCTTTTTAATCCAGTTCTAAGCTTTCAAAATGAGAATTTTCCAGATCCATTTGAAGAAAATAGATCATTCCTAGATAATAAAACAGCACAAAACATCTAAAATATTTTATCATTCCAGTTCTAGTCTTTCAAATTGGGAACTGGCAAGGTCCTTTTGAAAAAAATAGATCATTCTAACAAAGTAGAACACAACCAACCCTATCTGGTAACTTAGTAATCCAGTTCTAAACTTTGAAATTGAGAACTGTCAAGGTTCTTTTAAAGTAAATAAATAAATCCAACAAAATATAAAATCGCTAAACATCCACAATATCTTACTAATCCAGTTCTAGGCTTTCAAATTATTTTCTTCTAAAGAAAATAAATAAATTTAACAAATTACAACATCACTAAGCGTCCACAATATCTTACTAATCCAGTTCTAGACTTTCATATTGGGAACTGTCAATAAATGAAAAAAAAAACTGTTAAATAAAATAGATCGTTCTGACAAAATCGAACACATCTAACAATCTCAAATATCTTATTAATCCAATTTTAAACTTTCAAATTGGGAATTGTCAAGGTTCTTTCAAAGAAAATAAGTAAATTCAACAAAATAGAACATCACTAAACACCTACAATATCTTACAAATCCAGTTCTAAACTTTTAAATTCGGAACTGTCAAGGTTCTTTTAAAGAAAATAAATAAATCCAACAAAATAAAACATAATTAAACATCCACAATATCTTACTAATCCAGTTCTAGGCTTTCAAATTGGAAACTATTAATGTCCTTTTGAAGAAAGTAGATCATTCTAACAAAATAGAAAACATCTAACAATCTCCAAAGCTTATACTAATTCAGTTCTAAACATTCAAATTGGAAATTGTCTAGGTTCTTTTAAAGAAAAAAAAATAAATCCAACAAATTACAACATCACTAAACGACCACAATATCTTACTAATCCAGTTCTAGACTTTCATATTGGGAACTGTCAAGGTCCTTTTAAATAAAATAGATCGTTCTGACAAAATCGAACACATCTAACAATCTCAAATATCTTATTAATCCAGTTTTAAACTTTCAAATTGGGAATTATCAAGGTTCTTTCAAAGAAAATAAATAAATTCAACAAAATAGAACATCACTAAAAACCTACAATATCTTACAAATCCAGTTCTAAACTTTTAAATTCGGAACTGTCAAGGTTCTTTTAAAGAAAATAAATAAATCAAACAAATTATAACATCACTAAACATCCACAAAATCTTACTAATCCAGTTCTAAGCTTTCAAACAGGAAATTTTCAAAGTTCTTTTGCAGAAATGGGATTATTGCAACAAAATAGAACACACCTACTTTGCCATCTTCAGTATCTTATCAATCAAGTACTAAACTTTTAAATTGTGACCCATCAAAAATATGTTCAAGAAAAGGTTATAATATACTATAATTCCAATAAAAAAGAAAATCACTTAACATCCCTAATGTTTTAGCAAGCCAGTTCGAAACATTAAAATTGAGAAGTATCAAGGTTTTTTTAAATACAATATTATTATATAACTTCCCCAAAAAGAAGAACCCCAGTCAACATCTCTAATGATTCGCCAATCAAGTTCCAAACTTCCAAACTGGTATCTGCCAAGGATCTTTTGTGGGAAAGGTTCTTAAAAATGATATATCGCGTATAAAAAAGACAACTGTTAGTATATGGTAAACTTGTGAAGAAAGACCTAGAATTTGATGCAAGGAGACGTCAAGCTCATCCTTCGAGGATCCGAGTGCTGCTAATAATGGTCTTCGAGGGTCTTTGATTGGCGATCATTGGCGTCAAGGGAAGGGTCGGTCACTTAATGACTCACCTGGAAAGAGAGGCCGACTAGTCACTATACTCTATCTATAGGTCTATAGGGGCAGTTGTTAGGTCAGAAGAATCAGCAAAGCTAACTAAATAGTCAGCTTCCTTCACCACTGCTCCTGTATAGTTACCGGATCCAGACCCTCGCCTCGTATCTGCTAGAGAGACTTAATAAGACGTCGTGACTTGGCGCTACGTCAGGCCCTAAGTGATCGGTTAATTGTACATTAAACCGTACATAATAGAATTATCGATGAGAAGACAAGAAGCCGACCATTCGAAACAAAAAAGATCTTTGGTTCAAAGATAAGATACTGAACAATTTTCCTTGTTTCCAGGGGGATTATGTAACTTTTTCACTTTTGTTTCCACTTTTACGAAATTCACTTTAGTTTTTTTTTTTTAATTGCTGTGACCATTAATAGTGTAAAAAAGACAAGCGAAGTGAATTTCAAAAAAGTGGAAATAGTAGCGAAATTGAAAGTATTTCATAATGACCCAGTAGTGATTTTTTGTTTGGGCTTCATATACAAAGTTTGACACATCAATAAAGATAAATTTTCAACAAAGTAGCCAAATTTAAAAAATAAAAAAATATTAAAATTGAACCAAAGAGAGTTGGATTTTTAAACGAATGTTTGAATTTTCAAGCTAAAATGACGAATTTTTAAGAAGATAGTTATTTTCAACCAATAATGATATAGACCAAAAAATTTGATTTTATATAACCTATTTCATTTTCAAGAAAAAATAATTAAAATTTTAACAAAATAGTTCAATTTTCAACCAAATAGCTGTGTTTCGCAGCCATAAAGGTGAATTCTCTACCAAGAAGATTAATTTACCTCAAAAAGATCAATGTTCAACATTATGCATCAATGTTTAACCAAATAGTTAAATATTCAACGATAAAAGATAAATTCTCAAATAAAAGTTGAATATTAGAATTTTCTATGTCTATGCTAAACTTTTAACAAAGAAGAATAATTTTATCCCCAAAGTGACGAATTTTATGTCCTTAAATTTTCAATTAAATTTTTTTTTCAAAAGAAGGAAAAGACATTAAAAAAAACCAGAATTATTTTCTACTTAAAAGATGAATTTTGAGCAAACTGCACGGATTTTCTACATAGCAGTTGAATCTCCAACTTATCAAACAAAAATTTTCAACCAAACAGGAAATAGTTAAATTTTCAGAGATGAAAATTAAGTTTCGACTGAAAAAAGAAACAAATTTTCAGGAAAAATGTATTTTTTATTATATATTTAAATTATTTATGAAATAGTTTAACCTACACTGAAATAGTTGAATTTTATGGCAAAATATTAAATAACAAATAAATATAAATAAATAAAGAAAATTACTCAATTATTAGTTTTGATCAATATAGTTTAATTTAAACCAATCACATTAATTTTCAAGACAAAGATACGAACTTTCTACAAATCATGTGAATTTTGAACCCAAAAGTATGTATTTCAACCAAAAATTAATTTGCAAACTAATAATCAAATTTCCAACCAGGAAAATTAATTTGATGAAGAAAGTCGATTTTCTACCAAATGGTTAAATAAATAAAAAATAGTTTTTCTTTAACCAAAATCGTTGACTTTTCTACCGAAACCGTTAAACTTTTAACCAAAAATATAAATTTTCATTTATAAAGATAATTTTTGACCAAATATTTGAATTTTCAACTAAGGGAGAATCGTTTAACAAAATTGTCAGCAGAAGAGATTTATATATCGTTTATATAATTTTAACTTTAAACTTAAAAATTAAATGATTTGGTAGAAAATGAACATTTTAGTTGAATTATTATATTTTTCGTTAAAAATTCAACTGGTTTGTACATAATTTGTCTTTTTGACTTTGAAATTCAATGTTGATAATTAATTTTTTTTAAACTCGAGTATTTGATAGAAAACTTTTTTAAAAATTAAAATTCAACCATTTGGTTGAAAATTCGCTGCTTTCGGTAATTTTTTCTTATTTCTCTCTTCAGGTAGAAATTTAACTTTTTGTATTGTACATTTAATTATTTTTTTAAAAATGAAATGAATTGCCAACGCGACATTGTCATGTTTGCAATGACAACTTTAATTATTAGATACTCGAAAAACGTGAAACAAAGTTAACTTTTTGTGAAAAAATAACTTTTTAAACACAATAATAGTTTTTATTTAAAAATCTGAATTACTTTGAAAAGAAAAGATTTACTTTTTAAATTTAACTATTTTATCATAGTCATTTTTTTTTCATGGGAAAATTTACTTCTTGTTAAAAATTTGTCCTTTTAAATTTAAAATTCATCTTCTATTATTTAAAAGTCATTCTTCATAGTTAAAAAGGAATTTTTTGCTAAAAATTCAACATGCGAAAAAAAGGAATATTCAACAAAACAGTTGAGTTTTAATCTGTATGAGTTAATCTTAAGAAAAATGGTTAAAAAACGACATCAACTATCGACCAAATTTTGGACAAGAGTCGGAGATTCAACTGCTTTGTGCAAAATTCCACTTTCTTTGGTCGGATATATTTCTTTCAGGTTTGAAAATGTAAATTACGTAAAAAATATATATTTGAATTTTTTAAATTAACAATTTAAGCACAGTCATCTTTTCCAGGGAAAAATGTACTTTATTGTAAAAAATTTTTCTTTTTAAATTAAACATTCATCTTTTATTGCAAAAAAGTCATCTTCCATGTTTCAAAATTACCTTTTTATTGAAAATTCAACTTAACTGTTGTTAATATAAGTGTTTGTTTAGAAAGAAATTTGTTGTCCTCAAAAATGCATCTCTTCAGACAGAAAATTCATGTTATTTGTTGAAAATTGAACTACTTTGTTAAAAACGCAAAGTATTAGCAAGGTGACAATCTCATTTTGCCAATTGGCATCTGAACTCATTAGACACGTTAAAAATCATGGAAAAATTCAATTTTCTGCAAAATACTAATTTTCAACAAAACATAATATACTTAATATATCAGATAAAAAAATTTTTGACAAGAAAAAGGAGTTTTTAAGAACACAGTTAGGAACATAATCACATCAACTTCAACCAAATTTTCGACAAGAGATGTAATTTTGAGATGTAACTTTGAGATGCGGCAAGTCGGAACTTTTCTGACAAAAGTTCAAAATATTTTTTAGATGTTACAACTCAGATCATTTATGACAAAAGAGCGAGCTAAAGATTGTCCAATCCGAGATGTCAATGTAGCAGTTATTGTGGAAAGAAATCCATCAATTGGACACTTGGACTATCTAGGATCTTGAGGAGGTGAAGGTCTAAGTTTGGCAAAACAAAAGGGCATGAGCGTCACAGTTTGACCGTCCAAAATGGCATGCGCGTCAAATTTCAGTAAATCAAAATGACACAAATGCCAGATTGAAACCCCCTATTACAAAAATTAAAAAAGATGTTCAAAATAACTTTAAATTTTTGTTACGCAGATGCTTTGAGATAAAAGAGCGAGCTAAGGATTGTCCACTCCGAGAAGTCAATGTAGCAGTTATTGTGGAAAGAAATCCATCGAGTGGACTCTGTGTCTGTCTAGGCGCCTGGAGGAGGTAAATGTTAAAGTTTGGCAAAACAAAAGGGCGTGAGCATCATAGTTTGACACTCCAAAGGGCATGCGGGTCAAATTTCAGTACATCAAAAGGACACAAATGACAGATTGAAACCCCCTATTACAAAAATTAGGAAAAGGAAGTTAAAAATTACCTTAAGAAGTCGTAAGTCAAATCTTTTATGACAAAAGAGCGAGGTAAAGATGGTCAAATCCGGCAATTCAATGTAGCACTCATTGTGGAAAGAAATCTATCGAGTGGACACTTAGTCTGTCTAGTCTAGGCGCTTAGAGGAGGTGAAGGGCAAAGTTGGGCAAAATAAAAGGGCATGAAGGTCACAGTCTGACACTCAAAATGGGCATCAGCGTCATAGTTTGACACTCCGGGGCATGATCGTCAAATTTCAGTACACCAAAAGTAGACAAGTGCGAGATTAAAACTCTCTGTCACAGAAGTTAGAAAAAGAGGTTTAGAATAGCTCTAGGATGTCGTAAATTAGATATTTTTAGACAACAGAGCAAGCTTAGGATTGTCAAATCTGAGGAGTCAATGTAACACTCATTTTGGAAAGAAATCCACCGAGTGGACAGTTGGTCAGTCCAGGCGCCTAGAAGAGGTGAAGGTCAAAGTTTGGCAAAACAAAAGGGCATGAGCGTCACAGTTTGACCGTCCAAAATGGCATGCGCGTCAAATTTCTGTACACCAAAAGGACACAAATGTCAGATTGAAACCTTCTATCACAAACGTTAGAAAAACGAGGTTTAAAATAACTTTAAGATGTAAATCAGATGCTTTCAGACAAAAGAGGAAACTAAAGATTGTCAAATCCGGGTAGTCAGTGTAGCACTCAATGTGGAAGGGAGTCCATCGAATGGAAACTTAGTAGGCGCCTAGAGGAGACGAAGGTCAAGTTTTGTCAAAACAAAAGAGAATGAGCGTCATAGTTTGAAACTCGGAAAGGGAATGAGCGTCATAGTATGACATTTCAAAAGCCATGAGCGTCAAATTTAAGGAAACCAAAAGGTCACAAATGCCAGATTGAAACCCCCTCTTACAAAAATTAGAAAAAGAGGTTCAAAATTACTTTAAGATGTCGTAGAGCAGATACTTCTAGACAACAGAGCAAACTCAAGATTGTCAAATCCGGGAAGTGGGTGTTGCACTTATTGTAGAAAAAAGTCCATCGAGTGGAGAGTCTAGGCGCCTAGAGGAAGTGAAGGTCAACGTTCGGTTAAAAAGAAAGACACGAGCGGCATAGTTTGAGATTCCAAAAGGGCACGAGCGTCAAATTGCAAAACACCAAAAGGAAACAAATTCCAAATTGAAACCCCCAATCACAAAAATGAGATTTAAAGTAACCTTCAAGTATCGCAAGTTGGTTCTTTTCGAACAAAAGAGCGAGATAAAAGTGTAGAATCCGGGAAGTCTATGTAAGAGTGATTGTGAAAAGAAGAATGCGGTTGGCCCGAGGAAAAACGAGGTGTGAGGCCATCGAGTGGACAGGCGCCTGGTGGATAAAGTATAAAATAAAGGAAGAAGACGGACACGAGTACCTACATGGTTCTTACGATGTGCATGATCGACGATAGGTGGCGGAGCGATAAAAGGGAATAGGAGGAGAATCTCAGACGCGTGTAGGCTCCGATTTATCGATTGATAATATCCTTACGTAAAGTGTTTATGTCTTACACGCAACATTAATAAAACCGTTTACCGCACTTTTCGATGACTCTGCCTCGTGTGCGATAACCGCGTGTCACGGAATCGAGTAACTGATCCCTACCTCGTCATTATCTGCGAATTTTAAACATTTCCGGTTCTTCTCTCCTGAAGAGCTTTTTTTATGAGAAAATATCAGCATTTTTAACCGATTCATGGAATAATCTTTTCATTAACTAAGTTATCAATTTTGGGATTTTTTTATACGGACTTCACTTTTCATCTACAGTTTTTGATGTATCTGATGAGTTTAGTTACTACTTGCCAACGTGATATTGTCAAGCTGGCAATTCATTGCGGTTTTAACAAGACGATTATATTTCCAACGAAAAAGATTCATTTTCTGCCAGAAGAGATGATTTTTCAACTAAAGGTTCATTTTTAACCATAAAAGCTTACTTTTCTGCGACTGAAGATTCATTTTCAATTTAAAATTACTTAACAAAAAAGTAAACTTTCAAAACACTTTTATCCAAAATTTGATCGAAAATTGACGTACTTCCTTGAAAATTCCTACTTCTTAAAGTTTAAGCTTTATAGTTGAAAAATCAAGTGTTTTGTTGAAGATTCCTTTATTTGTCAAAATTAATTTTTTTTATCTAAAGTTTTAACTATTTTATTTGTTGTTGGAAATTGGTATTTTACGGACAATTAAACTCTTCTACGTTTTTTTAAGTATCTAATGAGTTTAGTTGCCAATTGCCAACGTGACATTAACACCTTAGCAATACATTGCATTAAAAAAAATGAGTAAATTGTTAACAAAAGAGATCAAGTTTCTACCAGAAGAGATGAATTTTCAACAAAAATTTTTCGTCCAGAAAAACAGTCATAATAACAACAATAAAGTTAAATTTTTGACTAAGAGTTCATTTTTAACCGAGAAAGATGGCTATTCTATAATAAAATATGAATTTCCAATTCAAAAGGACTTCACATAAAGTAAACTGAAATTTTAACTGTTTTATTTTTGGTTAAAAATTCGTTATTTATAGAAAATTAATTTTGTTTTCGTTTTTTCAAGCATTTACTGAGTGCAGTTGCCAATTGTCAACGTGACATTGTCACCTTGGCAATTTCCGATTTAAAAGGACTTTACCAAAAAGTAAATTTTCAGATTACAAAGACGGACTTTCAACAAAATTCACATCTTGAAACAACAAAATTTAAATTTCAATAAAAAAAGTTGCATTTTTCACAAAACAGTTGAAATTTGGAATCTAATCCAAAATTTGTTTGAAAGTTGTCGCCATTTCTAGGAAATTCCTTTCATTAAAGATTAACCATTATAGTTGAAGATTTAAATGTTTTCTTAAACATTCCTTTTTTTTTTTGGTCAAAATTAATTTTTTATATTTGAAATTGTAACTGTTTAATTTTTTGTTTGAAAATTCCTCTTTTACCGATAATTAATTTTGTTTCACGTTTTTTCAAGTATCTCATGATTTCAGTTGCCAATTTTTAACGTGAAATTGTCACCTTGGCGACAAGTTGAACTATTTGATTTTTTGCGGAAAATGATCATTAAGCAGTTAAAAACGGAACTTTTTTGGTTAAAAATGTACTTTTTATTGAAAATTCAAATTTTATTAAAAAGTTTAATTATTTGGTTACAAAATACACTATTTTTGTTGAAAATTTAACTGGTTGGTAGCAACTGAAGTGTTTGGTTAAAAAATCATATTTTCTTTTTTGAAAATTGATGCGTTTTGTTAAAATTTCGCCTTTTCCTTTTTGTTAAAATTAAATTGTTTTCGGAAAATTGAAAAATATCGTTTTTTGTCAAAAATTTATCCCTCATATATTTGAAATTTAACTATTATATGGAAAATTAATCTACTTCGCTGAAAATTGGTCTATTTGTGTAAAATATTCAACTGCATGTTTAAAAGTTGATTTTCGTGTTTTAAAATTAATTATTTTTTAGATTTACATATTTGATTTAAAATTTAAATATTTTATTTATTATTTTTGTTAAAAATTTATCCCACAGAAGTTGAAAAACCATTCTGTAGAAAATTAAGCTATTTTGATTAAAATTCATCGTTTTGGGTTGAAAAGACTACAATTTAAAAAAAAATATGTATATATACTCTTAGCTTTCAAATTCAACAATTTGGTGGAAAATTAAACTATTTGGTCAAAAATTATATTTTTGTTGGACAACTAATCTTTTTTGGTTGGAAATTCAACTATTTAGTGGAGTCTTGAACTGCTTTGTTAACAATTCTTTTTTTGTGTGTGTAAAATTCGCCTCCTTATTAGACCCAATACTTACTTATAATTCTATAATTTTTGTTGCTATTAAAATTTTTCTTTTGTGTAAACGACATAGTTTAAACACTTTAATTTTTCAGAAAACTCTCCCTACGTTCTTATTATTGATAGATTGTGGGCTACTATACATTTTTGAAGGGGGGGGGGGGTATAGAAGAACTTCGGTCTTTAACAATGGGGGTGGGTGCTCAAAAATAGCCGGAAATTATTATCGTGATGAGTCACCTAGGATAAAAAGAAGCTAGGAATTCGAAAACATTAGGAACCAGGTTGAGCAAATTGACTGAACAATAGTGGCAACTGGTCTTTGTATTTTTTACAGAAACTGAGTGAAATTTGAATTGATGCACACAATATTGAAGCTCGGAAAGCAAAACCGAATGAGCGCTCGAGCAGTACCCAGGAGTAGGGATGACGCGCAGAAAACGTGACTAAAGAGAGAACTGTCCTTCACCGCGTTTTCTGCGCGAGATCCCCACTCCTGGCTACTGCTCGAGCGCTCGTTCACTTCTCCTTTCCTATCCTTCAATTTGATTCTAAATGTTTTTTTTTATAGTAATTAGTCGTCAAGGTCGACAAAAAGCTGGGAATTAAGACAGATTAAGAAACAGGTTGCCCAAATAGACTCAAAAATAGAGGAAACAGGTCTTTGTATGTTTCACAGAAACTGAGTGCATTTTGAGTTTGTTTAAACAATTTTATTTTAAATGTTGTTCATGTATTAATTATATTAAATAGTCGCCTAGGTGGGAGAGAAGCTAGCAATTAGGAAAGACTAGGAAACTGGCTCATCAAATTGACTCAAAAATAGAAGCAACAGGGCTTTGTATGTTTCACGGGAACTGAGTACCTTTGTAGTTGGATTACGCAATATTGTAGGATCGGAAAGCAGATAAGAATGAGCGTTGGAGCAGTAGCGAGAAGTGGGAAATGCCGTGCAGAAAACGCAAGAAAAGAGAGTTCTCCCTTTTGACGCGTTTCCTCGCGTCATCCCCACTCCTGGCTACTGCTCGATCGCTCGTTCGGTTCTGATTTCAAAACTCTCTTTCGTCGCGTTTTCTGTGCGTCAACCCCACTACTGGCTACTCCTCGAGCGCTCGTTCGGTTCTTCTTTCCTATACTTTAATTTGACTCTGAATGTTTTTTTTTTTTATAGTAATTAGTCGCCAAGCTCGAAAAAAAGCTGGGAATTGAAAAAGATTAGAAAATAGTTAAATAAAATTGACTCAACAATAGTGACAGCAGGTACAGGTTGGAGTAAAACTAATTAAAAATTCTTTTTGCTTTCTGGATCCGAATGTCGTCTGCGTGGGCGATATCTGTGCAAAGTGCATCATGCCTACGGCGTGGCGCATTCTCGTGATAATTGCAGGTAAGGCGATCTCGATTGCGTGACCACCGAGCAGTGCGTTTTATCGGTAGCCAACCACAGTCACTAGTATTAGTATTAGTTACTAGTTACTAGTAGAGAACCAACCGAGTGCAGTCATTAGTGTGGACGATTAATAGGATACACCTCACGGTTCTCAGAGACTCAGCCTGACGCAACCGGCTGGTTTAATCCACCAGCCAAGAAAAAAGTCACTCCAACTTATAACGCCCCGAAGGGTCGAAGCAGGAAATCTATTAAAATCATTTTTGATGAAAAAAATCTTAGAAAGCTTGGCAGAAAATAAAACAGAAAAGAGATTCTTAAACTAAACTCATTTTTCACTAAAAACTTGCATTGCTGAATAAATAGAAAAATGCATTTTTAAACAAACAATTGAGTTATTAATTAGAAGAGATTAAGTTACCCACAGAAATGAAATAAATAAATTTTCAATGAGAAAAAACGAATTTTCAACAACAACAAATTAATTTTTTACTAAAAATGGAATAGCTAAATTTTTAATTTCAAAAAATGAAGTGTCAACCAAAAAAACGAGTTTTTGGGAAAATGGTTACAATTTCAACTAAACCATTTTCAACTAAAATCAAGAATCTTTCGTAAATTTTTTTTTCACTAAGTAGTTCCTTTTTTAATTAAATAATTGAACTTGACATTAAAAAAAAAATTTCCTCTAAATGAAATAGTTGAATTTTCAGTTAAAAATAATATTTTCATGAGAAAAGAGAATTTTCAACAAGATAGTCAAAGTTTCTCACAAAATAGTCGAATTTTTAACCAAAAAGATACTCTTAAGAAAATTGCCTAATTGTGAAGAAAGTAGATGAATTTTTAACCAAAAAGTAAAATTTCTTAACCACCAACATAAATTTTTAAACAAGAAAGATCATTTTCTGCCGCAAAAGACGAATTCTCAGCAAAATACATAAATTTTCAACAAAACATTTTTTTTTTAAATTTTCTTTCACAAAAAAAAGATTAAATTAAAATTGTAGAAAAAAATTTTTTTTAATTAAAAACGAATTTTCAACAGAATAATCAAATTTTTGACCAAAGAAATGAATTTTCTACTAAAAAAATGCATTTCCACCAAAAAAATTCATTTTTAACAAAGTACATATTTCAACCAATTAATTGAAATTTCAACCAAGAAAATTGATATTTCATCCAAGACGCATGTTTTACAAAACATATGAATGTTGACATAAATAATTTTCACTTCAGTAATAACGTAATTCTTAGAATTTAAGTTAAGAAATACATTTTCAACCAAAAAGACAACATAAATTTAAAAATATATATATTTAAATGTTTAAATGAAAAAATAAATTGTCTACAAAATTGTAGTTAAATTCTAATGGGTGAGAAATTAAGGACAAGAGGAGTAAATTACAGAAGTGCAAGAATGCAATTCAGGGGTGTGGAACTAGAGAAAGTGAGGAGAATAGGAGAGGTGCAATTAGAAAAATTAGGGAGTGGAAAATAAGTTATTAGACGATAAGTGATGACTGTGAAGGGAAAAAATTAAGGGGAGTAGAAGTGGTGGCAAAGGAGGTTTAGGGACAGAAAGTATGCGGTAGAAGCAGAAGGGAGGGAATATGGGTGAAGAAAAAAAAGTAGGAGAAAGTAGGAGAAGTAAGGGAAAATATGAGATGTATATTAAGGTTAAGACAGTGAGGGCAGAGAAAGTAGGAGAAGCAAGGAGGAGTAGTGAAAGAGAAAAGAGGTAAAGAAATGAGAAGATGTAGCAAGTCATTTCGGTCGGCTGAACCTCATTCTGATGAACTTTTTGTCCATTAGGGGAAGTGATATCATGTAAAGTAGTAGAGAAGAGAAAAATGAGAAATAAAAGGAAGGTAAAGTAAGAAGATAACCAGAGAAGAGAAAGAAAAGGGGTAAGGTGATAGGAAGGAGGGGAGGAGGAATTAGTAAAATTGAGGGAAAATAGAATTTGTGCAAGCAGAGGAAGTAGGGTATGGAAGGACGAGGTGTGTGTTTAAGAAAGAAGGGACTGAATCTAGAGGAAGAGAGGAAAATTTCGTAAATTTAGAGAAGGTTTGTGAGTGAAGTTAGGGTAAGTGAAAAAACGAAAAGGTTTAAGAGCAGTGAAGTTAGGGAAAGGGCGGAAGAAGTGAGGGGAAGTTTAAGGAGGGGATAGGAAGGAGTGAGAATGTGAGCGGAGTAATGGAATTATAGGACGGGTTGGTGAGGTACAGTGTTCGTGATTGAAGTGAGGGAAGGTGAAGATATGAAAAGGGTGAGAAGTAGTGGAATAAGGTAACGGGTGGGAAAGTAAATGGATGAGCAGAGGGTGGTAGTGAAAATATGTTAGTAAGAAGAAATAGGTCAGAGGGAAGTAAAGTGGAATAGAGGAGGTGGAAGTAGCGGAAGTAGAGTATCAGTGGGTAAATGAGGAGTAGGGAAGAGGGATGAAGTGAAGGGAGGGTAAGTAGGTGATGAAAGAAGAAGTCAGGAAAGGGGGAGGGCATAGAAATTGAGTAGTCAGGGAGGGTGGGGACGGGATGTAAAGTATTAATAGTAGCGCAGGGGATGGAAGGAAATAATTAGTAATGAGGGGAGTTTGAGGAGAGGATGTATGGAATGGTAAGGAAGCGGATTAATGGAATTAGTAAACGGTTGGTGAAATAGTGTTGAGAGCTAAGGAGTATGGCATGTAGGAGAATGAGTGGATGAATGTGAATTAAAAGAGAGAGAAGTGATGCAAGATATAGGAGTTGGAAGTAAAAGAAGTAGGTTATGGGTGGGTTAAATAGGGTTGAGGATGGGTAGTGAGGGTAAATGAAGTGGGATAAGAGAAGGGGGTGGTGAGTTGGTGATGCAGGGGATGGGAAGTGAGGAGGGGGTACCTGAACGACCTAATCAACGTTCTAATAGACGACAAAGCCATTTTTTGACTAATTGGTTATGGAGTAGGTGCAACTTTACAAAGATAGATTGCAATCCTTTCCAGGATTGTTCTAAAGGAAAAATGTAAATCTAACTAAATTGAATGAGAAAAAAGAAATTGGATGCTTGGTAAAATTTTTCAGGGAAGTGACACATCGCTTTTCTCATGCAGATGAGAGTGATTCTTTTGCGAGAAAGAAGCGAGTTCGTTGAATCGACGTAGTCTTTAATTAGACCGTTTCTTTCTCGTTGTTGGTCCCTGGAGAATGAAAGATTCACGGGGCGAAACCGAGCGACTTTTCTTTCTGGTCTCCGCCCTCTCTCGATCAGTGACGGGATTACAGTTTTAATTCATTTCTTAACTAACTCGACCACACCGATCGGTCCAATCAGAAAATTGTTAGACAAGAGCTATCTATAAAATCGAGAGCGTCCTCGGAGGAAATTAAAGTAAAGCTTTTACATTATAAAGACTCAAAATAATTTTACTCTGATGGGATTTTATATTCTTTCATTTCCAGGATTTCATTCCCAGTATAAATTAATCAAACTAGACAATCGTGTGCGCTATGCGCTTACTATTTATTCTTTCTTTAGAAAGAAACTTGGTTTACTTTTAAATGAAAATTTAACTATTTTCTGATTGGTTTAACACTCATCTTCTTCAGTAGGAAATTTAGTTTTTTTTGAATTTAGTTATTTGTTTGAAAATGGATGTCGACTATCAATCAAGCCCCACTGACGACTTAGCCGCACTGGCGACTTATTCTTACTGTCGACTAAGCCCCACTGTCCACTTTGCCCCATTTTCGACTAAGCTCCACTGCCGTCTTAGTCCTACTATTCCCTATTTTGTTGAAACTTTCTTTTGTGTTATATTACAATCTTCTTGGGGAGTGATTCACAATTATTTTTTTGAAAATTCATTTCTTTAACTAAATATTTAACTATGAGGTTGAAAATTCTTTTATGAATTCAAAACTTACTTCCAAATTCATGTAATTTATTAAAAATTATTATTTTTTTATTAGAAAATTATTCTTTTTGGATGAGTATTTATTTATTTAATTGAAATTTATTTTTTTTATTAAAAATTTATTTTTTCACTGAAAATTTAAATTTTGCATTTTTTGGGAACATTTGGCTTTATTCTTCTTTGTATATAATTCATCTGTTTTGTTGAAAAATTTGCATTTCTTTGTACAAAATAATTCATCTTTCGGATGGATAATTTCACTTTTGGGTAAAAAATATATTTTTTTTTGGTTAAAGATTAATTAAAATTAATTTCTTCGTTCCAAAATTTTATTATTTTGTTGAAAATTTATTTTTTGTTCTTAATTTTATTAATTAAAAATTGAATTATTTTATGTTTAATTTAAGATTTATCTTCTTTACTTGAAAGTTCTTCTATGTGGTGAAATATTAATCTTATTGTTAAATGATTCACCTTTTTGACTGAAAATTCATTAGCTCGGTTGGAGATTTAATTATTTGGTTAGAAATTACTTTAGAAGTTCAAAGTTTGCTTGAAATGTATTTTGTGAAAAATGAATCTCTCTTGGTGAAAAAAGGCTTTATTTTTAAGAAAATAAACGAATTTTCTTCAAGTAAGATTAATTGTCTGCTAGAAGAATTTTTAACGAGAATGTCAATTTTCAATTAAAAAGATGATTTTTTGGAAAAATAAGTGAATTCTCAAACCAAATGATGGATTTTAAATAAAAAAGAATAATTTATTACCAAATGAGATGAATTTTAAAAAAAGCATAGATTTTCTACCAAATAGTTCAAGCTTATACTCAAAAAGAAAAAATGTTTAAATTAAAGTTAAAATTGATTAAAAAAAATATTAATTTTTAACAAGTGAATTTAGTTTTTAACACGAAAAATTACATGTATTAGAAAATTGTGGACTATCATACTGGAAAATATCAACATTCCTTAAAAAATGTTATATTCAATTAAGAAAGATCAATTTTTATAAAAAAGAGGAATTTTTATATAATTAGTTTAATTTTTAAATGAAAAGATATATTTTTAACCGGAATAGCAATTTTTAAATTTTTTAGTTCAGATTTTAATTTTCAGCGAGAAAAAAAATGCATTTTAAACCAGATGTTGTCAAACAAAAAAAGACAAATTATAGAGCAACTAGAATTTCTTAACCAAAAAGAAGAATCTTTGACAAACAAGAGTAATTTTCTTTTGCAAAAAAAACATTTGTAACAAATAACTTCAATTTTTAACCAAATAGTTTAATTTTCCACTTATAAATGACACATCTTTAATTAAAAGTGAAATAGCTACATTGACAGATAAAAAAATAAAATTGTAACAACAAAAAAATAGGACTTTTTAACATGATGCTTGATTTTCCAAATGCATTTTAATTTAAAAACAGTTATTTGACTTTTCAACAAAAAATATAAATTTTTAATGAAGCATGCAATTGTTAATGTTTTAGGGTAAAAATTTAATTTAAAATAAAAAAACGTGGAAGTCGACTAAAAAGAGAATTTTTAAAATATAAAATTAATTTTCAACTAGAAAAGATTAAATGTCAATCAAAGATGAAACAATTAACAATGAATTTTTGACCCTACTCATAAATCTTTTAAAGAAAATAATAAAAGAGTTCAATTAAAATTATTTTAACTTCAAGATGAATAATTTTTTACAAAAATAGACAAATTTTTATCTGGGAAAGATGAATTTCCTACCAAAAATGGAGTAGTCACATTTTTAGTTCACAAAATTATAATATAAATTTTCTAATTATATAATAAATTTTAAACAAAACAAATTTTTTTTTGACCCAAAGGTTTAACTGCTCACTAAATATTTTAATTTTCTACAAACATTATTATTGTTTGGACCTAGAGCGTTAATTTTTTCAAATAAACGACCAACCTTTAGCGAAAAATTAAATATTTAACCAAAAACTAAATTTTTTGACTAAAAATGATCAGTTTTTAACAAAAAATAAAATCGTGAAATGGCAGTTAAAAAAATTAATTTTGAACCAAAAATGAAATGATTTGTCAACAAAATTATTAAAGTTTCACAAAAATATACGAATTTTTTAATGAAATAATAAAACTAAAATTTAGTCAAATAGTTGCATTTCAATCAAAAATATGATTTTTAATTCAAGATAAATACTTTTATATTAAAAATAGACGAATTTCAATTTGTTTTCGACAAAAGAGTTGAATATGGATTCAAATAGTAGTTGAATTTTTATATAAAAAGATGATTTTTTAATCAAAAACATTAATTTTATTACCAAGAAAGGGGAACTTTTAACAAAAACATTAAGGTTTAACTAAATTGAATAATTTCTCAGTAAAAAAGATAATTTCATTAAAACTAATTTTCAACCGAATGGATAATTTTCTAATCAAGACCATGAAGTTTATTTCCCTAAAAAAGAAGAAATTTAAACAAGAAAATTATTATTGAATTAAATAAATAAATTTGAACTAAAAAAGATGAATTTTCAACGATTTTTAAACAAAGAAATGATTTTGGAAATATAATGATGAAAGAAAAAAGAAAAAATCTTTAAAAAATCTTTTTTAGGGCCATGGCGACGAGTGCGCCACGTGGCCATATTCCTACCTTACCGACATTTCTTTAATTTCCTAACTTATTTTCATACGAAACGCGAATTCGAGTTAAAAATTTCGGCTAATAAATAAGAAGCACTATGAAAAGTTGACCTGGTCCGAAAATTTAATAATTATAAAAAAAGCAAAAAAAAATATTTACTAAAATTTGTTTTTCATAATTATTCAAATTCAGGACCAGTCTCACCTTTTTTAGTGTTTCTTATTTAATATCTCGAATTTTCAACTCGATGTAGCACTTCGTGTGAAAATAAGCTAGTAAATAAAAAAAGTGTCGGTAAGGTAGGAATCTGGTCACGTGACCTAATCAGTCAAAGAAAAATGTTGAATAAAAAAAAAAAATCCCGAAATTTGGCACTTACGCCCTTTTTCCCCACGAATCTTAATTTGATTCATAGTTACCCAACAGGATCCCTAATTACCCCGATCAAAAGTATTTGAATCGTATAAAGAGCTAACCTAAACGCTCTGAAACAACTTAATGGTTAAATTTTCAACTAAATCATTGCTCAACAAAAAAACTTAATTTTTCACAAAGCAGTTTAACTTTGAACAATGCAGTTGATTTTTTGACTGAAAAATTAATTTTAAACCTGTATTTAACCAAAAGGTATGATTTTTTAATCGAGAATATTAATTAAATTCAAGTTTCTACAAAAAAAACACGACTTTTGAACCAAATTGCTGAATTTTTAACTAAAAAAGATTTTTATTTGAAATCAGAATCTGTTGAACTCTAGCAAAAAAAGGATTTTTCTTCAAAATTGTTCAATTTTCAACCAATCAGGTAAACCTTTAAAAAAATAAATTTTTAACAAAAAAGTTCTTTATTCAAACAAGTAATTTAATTTTAAACTAAATTGCGCCTATAATAAGAAAGTATAGACTTCGAATCTATGAGATTAATTTTCTACAAAAAAAATTCCAACCAAATAGTTAAATTTTAAACTAGAAAGGATCAATTTTGAGTTTCAAAAGTTACTTTTAAACTGAAAAAAGGCATTTTGAGCTAGATTAATTCAACCAAGAAAGTCGAATTTTTAAAAAAAATAGTGGAATCTTCCACCAAATAGATAAATCGAAAATAATTAATATTCCACCCTAAAAGACGAAGTTTCAACAAAGGAGTTGAATTTTCAATCGGCAAACTTAAATATTTTAGAAATATTTTTAATTTCGAACCGAAAAACATTAATTTTTATTTAGAAAGGGACTTTTGACCAGATATTAGAATTTTCAACTAAAAAAGATAGGTTCTCTACCAAAAACGAAATCGTTACAGTTTGGTATGAAAGATTAATTTTTAACAAGAAAAAAGGAAATTTCAACTAGTTTTATTTAAGAAGAAAAAAGAAATTTTAAACAGGATGGTTGAACCTTTTACCATACAGAAAATTTTTTAACAAACAGTAGTAATTTTTTACCCAAAAACACGAACTTTCAACAAAGTAGTTACATTTTTAAATCAAAAACGTGAATTTTTAATAAAGATTTTTTTAAAAAGTAATTCAACTTTCAACCAAGTAGTTAAATTAACGAAATTTTTTGATTCTGTATAGGTGAACTTTTTAAAATATTTTCAACTCATAAATTATTTTAAAATTTATTTTCGACAAATGAGTTAAATATGGATTCAAATAGTAGTTGAATTTTTGTATAGAAAGACGAGTTTTTAACCAAAAACATTAATTATATTACCAAGAAAGGCGAACTTTTAACAAAAACATTAAGGTTTAACTAAATTGAATAATTTTTCAGTAAAAAAGATTAATTCATTAAAACTAATTTTCTATCAAATTTTTTAATTTTCTTCAAGATTCTTAATTTTTCAACCACAGAGATCAATTTTTAAATACAATAATGAATTTAAAAAGAAGAATTAATATTTGAACACAAAGTTTAACATTTAACATAATATTTGCATTTTCAACCAAATGGATAATTTTCTGATCAAGACCATGAAGTTTATTTCCCTAAAAAAGAAGAAATTTAAACAAGAAAATTATTATTGAACTAATTAGTTAAATTTGAACTAAAAAAGATGAGTTTTCAAACATTTTTAAACAAAGAAATGATTTTTGAAGTATAGTGATGAATGTTCAACAAAAAATCTATTTCCGACAAGATTTTAACCTTCAAACTTCAAAAAATAAAATTTCAAACAAAAATGCAACAGGTAAAAGTACAGTGAAAAAATTAATGTTCTACTAAAAATGAAACCAATTTTGAAAGAAATAGTTAAATTTCCGTCTGGAAAAATTAAACTTCAACTTAAAAAAAGGAAAAAATTCTTTCAAAAAATCTTTTTTAAGGTGATGGCGACGAGTCCGCGACGTGGCCATATTTCTACCTTACCGACATTTTATAAACTTCCTAACTTATTTTTATACGAAGCGCGGCTTCGAGTTAAAAATTTGGGCTAATAAATAAGAAGCACTATGAAAAGTGGACCTGGTCCGAAAATTTAATAATTATAAAAAAAGCAAAAAAAGATCTACTTAAATTTGTTTTCCATAATTATTCAAATTCAGGATCAGTCTCACCTTTTTTAGTGTTTCTTATTTCATATCTCTAATTTTCAACTCGATATAGCACTTCATGTGAAAATAAGTTGGTAAATAAAAAAAGTGTCGGTAAGGTAGGATTCTGGTCACATGACTAACTCATCACATGGTCTCAAAATCCTACTAGAAAATTATTTTTTACAGAGCCATCAGTTAGGTCAAAGAAAAATTTTAAATAAAAAAAAAAATTCCCGAAATTTGGCACTTATGCCCTTTTTCCCAACGAATTTTAATTTGATCCAGTTACCCAACATGATTTCTAATTACCCCGATCAAAAGTATTTGAATCGTATAAAGAGCTAACCTAAACGCTCTGAAACATACGCTCATTGCCCACCCACGCTCTTTATTGCTGATCACATTTAGAGTCCCAGAAGCTAGCTCTCTTCTGTCCCCTGCCCGAGAGAATTGCGCGACTTTGGCTCACGTAGAAGCGAATGAGTGGCCATAAACGTAAACCGTGTTCTTTTAAGTGGGGCGCCTTTAAAAAGATCGCCTCCGCTGTGTATGATCGTTTCCAGCCGGGGCGTGGGTTAGGGGTTAGGGGCGCGAGAGAACGATAAAGGGGAGCAGAAAGAGGTGGGAGGGGGTAAGAACAAGTAGGGTAGGTTTCGTCGGGATAGTAATATTCTTAAACCCCCAAGAGGAGGCTTACTACAATAACCCCCACGGCTCAAACTCCACAGCATTCCCAATCTCTCTCTCCCTCATTCCCAATCTCTCTCCGGCATTCTCTGTCTCTCTTCTTCTCGCGGAGAGACATTTTCTCTCCTCCACATCACGCGACACGCGATAAATCTTAGCCACCTTTAAAATAGAAAAGGAGACTTGTGTAAGCTGTGGCGGAAGGTGAATAAAGTTTTCTATAAAGTCACTTATTCTTTTATATACACGAGAACCCCGATTTAGTGAGAGTTTTGGGAGTTGTGTCGCACTGGCGTTGTTACTAAATCGGGGTAATCGAAATGTAAACACTCAAGGTTGCAGAACCGTTTCTGATTGGAGTGAATAATATTACTCAATATACTTGAATGAGTACTGGCGCACTGCGCCCCTTCTGAGGTGAGAGTCAGAACCATCTCTTGCCCTGCCTTCTGAGAAAGTGCGTGGGCCATCAATTCTAGGAAGTACATGACCGGGGTTATGAGATCAGGGTTCTGGTGTAGAAGAAAAACTGGAAGCGTTAGCAAATATTATAAAATGAATTTTTAATTGAGGAATTAAACTATTAAACAAATAGAAACCGAATAATTAATGTTTCAACAAAATAGGTGAATTTTGTACAAAATAGTTAATATTTTAAGAAAAAAGTTGATTTTTTATCAAAAGACGATATTTGAACAAAATAAATGAATTTGGAATCAATTCGTGAAATTTTTAACTAAACAAGGAAAGTTTTAAGCTTAAAATTAAATAAATAATTTTTTAGTCTATAAAATTACTTTTCAGCAAATAAATAACTACATTTTTAACTGGTTCGGATCAAAAAAGAAAACGGATTTTAACCAAATATTTGAATCAAAAATGAAATCGATCAATTTTGAATTAAAAAAATTAATTTTAAACAAATAAAAGGATTTTCCATAAAAATATTCAAATCCAATTATGAAAAAAATCATTTTTAACTAACAAAAGTAATTTTCTATCCAAAAAGCCGAATTTTCATCAAAGTATAATTGTTGAATTTCCCAACCAAACTGATTCGATTTTCAACTTGAAAAGATAAGTTTCCAACTATAACTGGAATCATTGAATTTCGAGTTAAAAAATTGGTCAAAAGTTAGTGTTTAACCAATAATAGAATCATTAAATTTTGCATTTAAAAAATTAATTTTCAAATGAAAAAAAATGTCTTCAAAACAATTTAATTCTTAACCAAAAAGATGAATTGTCAACAAAAGACAGCTTTTGATTTTTGAACCGAAACTGAATAAATTTTCAACATAAAAAGCTAAATTTCCAAACGAAAATCGAATTGTTAAATTTCGAGTTTAAAAAATTAATTTTCAACAACAAAAAATTGGATGAAAACTGTTAAATTCTCAATAAAAAAAAAAAGAATAATTTTCAACAAAGAGAATTTTTTAATTTTCAAGCCAAACACAAGAGAATTGTTGAATTTTTAAGCACAAAGTACTGAGTTTTCAACTTGAAAAGAGAATTTTCCAACCAAGAATAGAATCGTTCAATTTTGAGTCTAAAAAATTAATTTTCAATTAAAAAAAAAAGAAAATTGATGAGTTTTCTGGCCAACCTCACTGAATTTTCAACTTAAAAAATAAATTTTCAACTAGAAATGAAAGAGTTCAATTTTAAATTTAAAAATAAATCTTCATTAAAAAAAAGATTTTACCAAAATATTTAAATCCTCAACCAAAAAGGTGAATTTTCAAAATAAGAGATTTCGAGAAATTTGCAAACCAAGCTGACTAAATTTTCTTCGTAGAAAAACGATTTTTTACCTAACTTCACGAATTTTCAAAAAAAGAATTAAATTCACAACATAAAAAAATAAATTTTGAACCACATTTTTTTATTTTCAAGCTAAAAGATAAATTATCCACAAAACAGAACTGCTTTTTCAATCCAAGAATATTATTTAAAGAAACTTTCGCTTTCTAACAAATTCTTAAATTAACAAATAAACTGTTTAATTATTAACTTAATGGTTAAATTTTCAACTAAATCATTGCTCAACAAAAAAACTTAAGTTATCACAAAGCTGTTTAACTTTGAACAATGCAGTTGATTTTTTGACTGAAAAATTAATTTTAAACCTGTCCTTAACCAAAAGGTATGATTTTTTGATATAGAATATTAATTAAATTCAAGTATCTATAAAAAAACACGAATTTTAAACCAAATTAATGAATTTTTAACTAGAAAAGATAAATTTTCTACGAAAAATATAGATTTTTAAGCTAAAATGGAATAACTTCATTTTTAATTAAAGAAATTAATTCTCTTTGAAGAAAAAATGTGATTTAAATATTTTGAGTTTAAAACAAAAAGATGCATATTCAAAAAAATGAATTTTGAACAAAATAGTTCAACATTCCACCAAATAATTGATTTTTTAACTAAAAAAGATTTTGATTCGAAATCAGAATCTGTTGAACTCAACCAAAAAAAGGATTTTTCTTCAAAACTGTTCAATTTTCAACCAATCAGGTAAATCTTTAAAAAAATCAATTTTTAACAAAAAAGTTTTTTATTAAAAAAAAATATTTATTTTTAAACTAAATTGCATTTATAATAAAAAAGGATAGACTTTAAATCTATGAGATTAGTTTTCTACAAAAGAAATCCAACCAAATAGTTAAATTTTATACTAGAAACGATCAATTTTCAATTAAAAACATCATATATTTAGCTGAAAATGAAATGGTTTAATGTTTATTTTTGAGTTTCAAAAGTTACTTTTGAACGGAAAAAAGGCATTTTGAACTAGTGTAATTCAGCGATGAAAGTCGAATGTTTAAGAAAATAGTGGAATCTTCCACGAAATAGATAAATTGAAAATAATTAATATTCCACCACAAAAGACAAAGTTTCAACAAAGGAGTTGAATTTTCACATGGGCAAACCTAAATATTTTAGAATTATTTTTTATTTTAAACCGAAAAATATTAATTTTTATTTAGAAAGGGACTTTTAACCAGATATTTTAATTTTAAACTAAAAAAGATAGGTTTTCTACCAAAAATGAAATCGTTACATTTCAGAAGTAATTTTACAGAAGTAATTTTTGACCCAAAAACACGCACTTTCAACAAAGTAGTTACATTTTTAAATCAAAAACGTGAATTTTTAAAGATGATTTTTTGAAAAAGTAATCCAACTTTCAACGAAGTAGTTGAATTAACGAAATTTTTGGATTCTGAATATGTGGACTTTTTTAAATCTTTTCAACTCCTATTCGTAAAATTGAAATTATTTACAAACAATTTGCAAAACTTCTAAAACTTCTAAGTTTTTTTAAATAATTAGTTTTACCTCATATAATAATAATTTTATCAATAAAGTTTTTAAACAACATGTATGTTTTTTAACAAAACTAAATATTTCTTTTAAAAAATCATCTTTTTGCTATAAAATTGGACTTTTTTAAAAAATATTCGTCTTTTGAAGGAGAAAACTAATCTCCTTTCGGGAATATTAATTTTTCTGGTTAATTTAAACCAATTGTTTGAAAGTTCAATTATTTAGTTTCAAAATTCATTTTTTTTTCTTTAAATGATACAAAATTTTTTCTTTGTCAATAATTCCCCTTATCTTTCTAAAACTTAACAACTAAACGAATGCCAGTCTTGGAAATTTGAGTTTTGTTATAATATATATAATATATAACAGATTTTGAAACTATGATGAAACTCACGACTTTGGTAGAGATTAGACATTTTGTAAAAATAATTTCATAAATTTTTGGTGGTACATACATATAATTATAATCTGAATTTAAATACCAATTAAAAAATGACTAATAATCTGAAGCTTAAAAAATTCTTAATGAAGGAAAAATCGGGTGAAACCCAAAAAAGTTTAAACAAAAAATACAACAATAATAACCATTCGGGATAAAATAAACAAATAATAATTTTGGTTTGCAGTTCAATAATAAATAGTAAATTAGTGTTTTATTTATTTTTATTTATTAGTGCTAATCCCAGAAGTATGGTTAGGATACACTTTGCAGGTGAATTTTTCGGTTACTGAAACAAGGATAAAAAAAAGGGTCTAAGTTTTATTCCATGCCCTTTGGAAATCGTATTCTTTCGTGGGGATACTCTCATCCCAAATGATTTAAATCCCGCGAACCCTAGACTTTTTTGTAACTAAAATTATAGAAATAAGGGTCTTTCAATAATCTATAAAAATATTTAGAAAGATTTTTGATGAATGCAAAGATTTCCGAAATCCTCGCTGAGATTTTGCAACTGTTTTCCGACTACTTTTTAGTCGCTAAATCTTAGAATTACATAAATCTTGCAAATGTTGACCTAACCTTCGTGATTTTGAATATTTTATTTTTTTTGTATTTCATATTGACTCTGAACAAAATTTCCGAAAAATTCCTCTTTTTTCGCGGATATACTCACTTCTCAAATCTTTTGATTCCCCCGTCTCATACATTTAATAAGTTTAATTATCGAAATAAAGATTTCAGATCTTTCCTGTGACCCAATAGATTTTATAATATCTGTCCACGATCTTTACAAGATTCACGAAGATTTTTGTACAGTCAAAAAATTTCTGAGACTCTCAGTAAGGTTTCGGAACTGTTTTTCATTTTTTTTGTCTCTGAATTTTAAAATTACCAAAATCCTACAGATCGTGATCTGATTTTCGTGATTCTAAATTTTCGATTTTTTTATTCAATAGTGAGTTAGAAGATGATTTCTAAAGAATTCCTTTTTTAGAGGGGATACTCACTTCGCAAATCAATCGATTTCATATTTTCTCTCAACCATCTGTTCAAAACTCGCGAAGATTTTAAAGAGAGACATTATTTCCAAGATTTGTGGTGAGATTTTGCAACTTTTTTTCAATGATTTTTTTTGTCGCTGAATTATAGAGTTACTGAAATCTTGAAAATCTTGATCTAATTTTTGTGAGTCTAAATATTTTATTGTTTTACTCTATAGTGACTTTAAAACATACTTCTAAAGAAAATTCTATTTTTTTAGGGCATACTTACTTCTCAAATTATTTAAGTCTCGCGACCCTCTTTTGTTGTTGCTAAAGACTAGTATTACCAAAATTTTATAAATCTTGATCTTATTTTCGTGATATTCAATGTTTAATTTATTTTCTATAGTGAATTTGCGTAAAGGTTCTAAAGGAATTTTTCTTTTTTTAGTAGAGGGAATAATCACTTCTCAAATTATTTAAATCCCGTGATCCCTTCATTTTTGAGTGTTGGAATTATTGGTTGAAGATTCCAGATCTCTCCCTGTGATTTAATGGACTTCATAAGATCTCTCGATAATACATTTAGGATTTATGAACATTTTTTAAGAGTTAAAAGATTTGAAAGAACCAATGTGTAATTTTGAAACTGTTTTTCAATTGTTCTTTTTATTGCCGAACCTCGCCATTACTTGAAATCTTTCAAATTTTGATCTGGTTTTCATCATTCTAAATCTTTAATTTTTCATTCTCCAGTGACTTTGAACAAAATTTCTAAAGAATTTATTTTCTCAAAGGGATACTCACTTCTCAAATCATTCAAATCCCGTGAACACTGAATCTTTAAATGTGGTAATTATCTATTCAGGATTCCAGATCCCTTCCTGAGACCCAATGGTTTTCATAAGATCTCTCAACGATCTTTTCAATATTCGCGAAGATCTTTTAAAAATTAAAGGATTTCCGATATCTCCGGTAAGATTGTGCACCTGTTTTCCGATTGCTTTTTAGTCGCTAAATATTGTGATTACCGAAATCTTGCAAATCTTGATCTAATTTTCGTAATTCTAAGTCTTTGATTCTTTTCTAGTGACTTGTGACAAGATTTCAGAATACTTCCTTTTTTTGAAAAGATACTCACTTCTGAAATCATTTAAATCCCGCGACTACCACATTTTTTTGAATTGGAATTATAGTTTTAAAGTTTCAGATCGCCTCCTGTGACCTGATAGATTTCATAAGATCTCTTAACGATCTTTTTGAGATTCGTGACGATTTTTAAAGAATAAAATGATTTCCGAGATCCAAAATGAAATTTTGAAAATGCTTTTCAATTGTTTTTCTTTGTCGAGAATTTTCGAACTATCGAAATCTTGCAAATCTTGACTCGATTTTCGTGATTATAAATGTTTTATTATTTGTATACATTAATGACTTTGACCACGATTTTCCAAAAATTCCCCTTTTTTCATGTGGATACTCACTTCTGAAATCATTAAAATCCCGCGACAATTTTCAATTTTCAGTTCAAATTTCAGTGATTCTAAATCTTTGATTTTTAATTTTATAGTTACTTTGAAGGAAATTGTTGAAGAATTCCTTTTTTCGGTGGGATACTCACTTCGCAAATAATTTAAAGCCTGCGATCCCGTAATGCTTAAATGTTGGAATTATCGATTCAAGATTCCAGATCTTTCTCCATAACTCAATAGATTTGTTGTTTTTTATCGCTGAATTTTAGCATTGCCAAAATCTTGCAATTCTTCATCTAATTTTCGTAAATCTAAATCTTTTTATTTTATAATGAGTTTGAACAAGATTTTTGACGAATTTTTTTTAAGTATACTTACTTCACAAATCATTTAAATAACGCGATCCCTTAAACCCTGAAAATTTCAGTTATCGATTTAAGATTCCAGATCTCCCCCTGTGATCCAATACATTTTTATAAGAAATTAAAACCTTGCAAATCTTGATCTTTTTTTGGTGATTCTAAAACTTAGATTTTTTATCCTACAATGACTTTGAACAAGATTTCTGAAGTATATTTAACAATTCAAAAAATTATTAAACTCACGACATCTGTAGAAACAAAAACTTTTTTAAAACAAATTAATGAATATTTAAAATTTTTGAATACTTTTATATCGAATAATTTATAAAAAAATAAAAGGTATATTGTTTTTATTATATACTAATCTTTTGTTAAAGCGGCAATTAAAAAAGTTCCCTAACAATTTTTCAATTTTTAAACTATATTAGAATCTCTTGATAATTTTTAAACATTCTAAATATCTTTCAAAGTAATTTAAAAGTTTCGAAAAATAATTTTAAGATTCTGCAAAATAGAAAAAAAACATTGTTTAAAATCTTCAAGTAAGTTTCTTACAATAATGAAAATATTTTCAAATAATTAAGTATCAACTTGAATAATCTTTCAACATTAATTTCTGGACATAAAAATCATTGTAAATTTTCTCAGGAATCTGAAGACTTTTTTCCTGGCTTTACTACAAAACTTTTCAAAATTTTTTAAAAGAAACCTTTCAAACTTCTTTAAAAGCTTCTTTCATTCGAAATCTTTAAAAGTCTACATTTTGTTTTGAATTTTATTGAATCTTCTCAAGATTAAAATGATTTTAAATATTTGCAAAAATCGTATTGTTTCGCTTGGTAATTTTTTTTGTCCTTCAATTTACATTAGAAAATGTCTTCTAATTTGTATTAATTATAATTACTAATTATATATTTGACTTGAAATTTTGGCGATTTAATTGAAATTTTTTACATAATTTACGAAGAATTTTTTTAGGTTGAAAATATATCTTCTTCTGTAACAATTTCACCATTTCTATTTAAAAATGAAACTCTAAATAAGAAATAATTCGTTTTGATTGAAAATTAACTTTTTTGTTCAAAATTCGACTGAATTTTGATCAACTTTAATTTTTGTTGGTCAAATACAAATGTAATTTTTATTTTTAATCAACAAATTTTTCTGTAACAATTTTGAACGCCAGTTTTCGTTGATAGTTGATCTTTTTTCTTTAATAGAAGTAGCCGAAAACGTTTTTTTCTTTTTTTAATGAATTTTTTTGAGATAACCTTATCTATTCCATGTTAGGTTTAAAGTTGATCTTTTTTAGTTGAAAACAAAAAAAGAAAAACAACTTTTTGTAAAAAAATAAACTTCTGTGTTGAAAATGCATTTTCTTTTTAATAAAAATTAGTTTTTTAAACTGGAAATTGAACAATTTAGTTCAAAATATTAAAGAATGGTTCAAAAACAATTTTTTTAATAAAAAGTCGTATTCTCGTTTTGAAAATTTAACTGTTCTATAGAAAATTAATGTTTTTTTCATTGAAAATTCAACATTTCAGTAGAAAATTTAAACATTTGGTACGAAATTTAACTATTTTGTAGAAAATTCGTTTTTTTATTGCAAATTTATTCTTTCAAATGAAAATTGAACCACCCCATTTTTTGTTAATAATTGCTATTTTTAGTTGAGAATTTGACTATTTGCTTACAAATTAAACTACTTTGTTTAAAATAAAAAAACACATATTACTTGAAAGAATTTATTGCCGAAGCACCAATTTGGGTTAATAATTGAATTTTTTTAGTAGAGAAGTAATTTTCTTTTCTGAAAATTTAACTATTCTGTAAACAATTCATATATTTTGTCAAAAAATTGTTGTTTTCCTTTGGTGAAAAAAATAATCTTCTGTGTTGAAAATTAATTTTTTAAACTGAAAATTGAACAATTTAGTTCAAATACTAAAGAATGGTTCAAAATTAATTTTTTTGATAAAAAGTGGTATCCTTGTATTACAAATTTAACTGTTTCATAGAAAAATAATGTTTTTTGATTGAAAATTCAACACTTTAGTAGAAAATTTAAGTATTTGGTACAAAATTCAACTGTTTTGTAGAAAATTAGTTCTTTTTTCATTACAAATTTATTCTCGCCAATGAAAATTGAACTATACCTTTTTTTCTCAATAATTCTTATTTTTAGTTTAAAAAATACCATTATATAGCTAATTTTAAGAGAAATTAGCATCAAATTTATTGCTTAAACCATTTAGTACAAAAATGTAATTTATTCAAAATTCGTTTTTTTAGGGTAGAAAAGTAATAAATATTTTTTCTTGAAAGTTCAATTATTTGGTTAAAAACTTATTTATTTTGTTGAAATATTATGCATTATATTAAAAAATCGTCTCTTTTCGTATACCATTAATTTTTTGTTTTGAAAATTCGTTTTCTAGTTAATAAAAATTAACTTTTAACTAGAAATTAAACTATTTGGTTGAGAATTAGACTGATTGGTTAAAGATTCTCTTTTTGGATAAAAATTTATATTCTCGTGTTGCAAATTCAACTTGTTTGTAGAAAAATGGTCTTTTTCACTAGAATATTTAACAATTTGGTAAAAAATGTAACAATTTTTACAAAATCAAACTCTTTGGTAGAACATTCGTTTATTGTTTATTAAAAATTTATTATCTTTAATGAAAATTAAACAATACTATTTTTATTATTAATTTATATTTTACAGTTTAAAAATTACATTTTATAATTGAAATTTTGTAGAAACTAGCATCACATCTGTTGGTGAAACTATTTAGTTAAAAATTGACAACTTTAAATAATATATTTTTCTAAAAAAATTCTCCTAACAATAGCTCCACTGGGAATCGAAATTTGTTCAAAAACCTATCTTTTTGGTCGCAAAAAATAAAAAAAAAATAAAATAAATAATTAAAAAATTATAATACAAAAATGAATTGAAATGATAAAAAATAATTTTTTAAAGTGAAAAATGTCTTGTATTTTAAACGGAAAAAACATTTGTATTCATAATTTTTTTTTACTTTGCAGTTATGAAAATGATGGTGCAGAAAACTCGTGATTTTTATCAATTGACAAACAAAGAAAAAAATCGACTAAGCCTCATATTTCATTTATGTTTTCAACCAAAATTTGTGCGAGACATGGTGACTTGACATTTTTAAGATAAAGATTATATGAATAAATAATTACTCTAGACTTTTCTTCGCCATATTGTATCACTGGCAACATACTTGAATAAAAATGGAGGTAAAACATTAATTAATTAATTTAATTATAATTTATTTACAAATTTAGGAAAAACTTCAGGTCTTCATGTTCTTTGAAATTAAATAAATAATTTTAAAAATTCTTAAAAGAATTATTAGCTCAGTTGAAAAAATAAATAACAAAAATCATAAATGTTTAATTATATTAATATTTTTAGTCAAAAATTTGGATTCTTAATCAAATAAATTATATTTAAAAGAGGATTCACAACTTTTTAACAATTTTAAAATGAGTTGATGTTTTACAACAAAAAACAATATTTTTAGTAATATATTACTTTAAGTAAAATGTCCATTTTTCAAACAACATGCTTGAATTTTTAATCAAATTTATTAGTTTAATTTTCAAATAAAAAAAAAACACTTTTAACTTAAAATGGAATAGATAAGGTTTTTGTGTAAATAAATTATTTCTCAACCAAAGAAAAACCATTTTCCGCCACATATTTCAATTTTCAAATACTAAACATCCTTCATATTTTAATTTATAAATTGCAACAAAAAAAAACGATCCTTGAATTTATTCATTTTTATTCATAGGCAGACACTAAATAATTTTATTCAAATTAATGATTTTTCTCGACTATTTCCAACCAATTTTCAACACAAACGATTTTTTTAACCAAAAAAGCTCATTCTTAGCAAAACACATCAATGTTATACCAATAAGTTAAATTTTCAACAAGGAAAATTACTTCCCTACTAAAAAAAAACAAGAATTTTTTAGTAATAATGGTGTAATTTAATTTTCATTCCAGAAAATTTATTTTTAATTAAAATTAACCAATAATATGAAACTAAATCTTCTAATTTTTAGTATAGGAAAAAAAAGTATTTCAAAAATAGCGAATATTTGGATTTAACCAACAAAAACTTTTTTAAAAATACTTGATTCCTTACCTTAAAAAATTAATTTCCGGTCAAAAAATTGATTTTTTACCAAAGAAAATGAATTGTCAACAAAATATATAAATTTTCAAGCAAATTTTCTATAAGAAGATAATTTTTTCAAGTCGAAATGTTAGCAAAAAAATTTAATTTGCTAACGAATTGAATAAATTTGTAAGAACATGTCAATTTTTAAACAAATAGTGAATTTTTTCACCAAATTTTTTAATTTTCTGACCGGTCATACGAATTTTTTTACAAACAGTTGAATTTTCGTTAAAAAAATTTAATTTTCAAACAAGACGGATTATTTTTAATCCAAACCGTTGCATTTTTAATTAGAAATAATAAAATTTCTACAATAAGAAATTAATTTTCAATGAAAGAAATCTTTTAGTCAAGAAAGAAAAAATGTCGATCCAATTGTGAAATATCCAAGCCAAAAAGATGAATTAAAAAAAAAGAAACTAGATTTTGAACCAAAAAGTATAATTTTTTTAAATAATGGTTAATCTAGCAACAAAGCAATTCACTTTTAAACAAAATAAGGAAAAGTTTTTAAAAAATAATTAATTTTTAACTTAGCCCGAAGCCTGTGATTTTATTTGGAAAATCATAAAAATAATTTTTGTAGTAATTAAATGATTAATTAATAATAGTTATCAATAAAAATAAGAAAAAATCATCTACTGTAAATAAAATCGCGCGCATAGCTTGAGTGTTATATATTTTGTAATTTACTAGAATTTTTTTTAAGTGTTGCATTTATTAATTATTTCGATGGGTAAACATTAAAAAATTGCATTCAAACAAATTATTTTTATACGTTATTCATTTCTTATTTAACGGAACTATAAAAACGCAACTATTCGGAAAATTAGCAAATTCTCGCCTTTGGTAGGGATGATTATTTAAAAAATTAAATTCGTAATTAGGGAACTTTGCGTTGAAAGATAAAGCTTTGTCTATATTTAAATAATTTTCAAAATGAAATATACATATTAAATAGATTTTTTAGACGAAAATGTATATTTTTATTATATGCTAAATTTGTTAAGTATAGTTGCTGAAATGTTTAATGAAATATTTTAATTTTCGAATAAAGAAAAAGATTCTCAATTAAAATGTTCAATTTTCAACTACAAAATATCAATTTTAAACAAAAAATTAAGTAATTGATTTTTTATTTGAAAAAGCATAATTTTCAACTAAACTGATGAATTTTCTAAAAAAATGATCAATTTTAAGCTGGAAAAATTGAACTTTAAAGCAAAAGGATTTATCCTCTAAAAAAGAAAAACAATTTTTCAAAAAAAAAAAAACATGAATCTTGATATAAAAACAAAACAATTTTCAACCAAATATTAAATAGTTAAAATTTTATTAAAGATATAAGTTAATTTTTACCGAAACTTCTGCATAGTTGAATTTTAAACTAGAAAAAAGCAAAGTCTAATCAAAAATCGAATAATTCAATCTTCATTACAAACAAACAAACTGGAATAATTGGATTTCTTAACCAAAAGATTAATTTTCAAAAAAAGATGATTTTTCTAACAAAAAGACGATTTTTCAATTAAATAAATGAGTATTCAACCAAATATCGAATTTCGAACTGAGAAAAATGATTTCTCAACTAAATATTGAATTTTAAAATAAGAAATATCAGCTATCAGCCAAAAGTGGATTAGTTTAATTTTCGTTTCAAAAAATTCATTTCCCACACAAAAAAATTTAAGAAAACCCGATCATTTTTACAGAAACAAAATGAATCTTAATCACAAAACATAAAAATTCTGCCAAAATATATTTTTTTAACAAAATGGATCAATTTTTAACAAAATAGTTCAATTTTCAATGTAACATATGATTTTTCGACTAAAAAGGAAAAAGTTGAATTCTCGTTTAAAAGAAATTCATTCTCAACTAAAAGAATAATAATTTATAACGAAAAATTACATTTTTGAGAAACAAATTAATTTCTTCAACAAATAATTAATCTTTAAACAAATTAATTATTTTCATCCAAAAAAATTATTTTTCCACATAAAAAAAGATAAATTTCCTTTAAAAGAAATTAAATAATTGAATTATCAGTTGAAAGATTCATTTTCAACAAAAATGAACTAATTTTATACGAAGAAGATTAATTTATTTAAAAAAAAGAATAATCTTTAACAAAAAAACATAAAATTTCAACTCGGAGATAAATTGTCCATTAAAAAGAAAAAAATTTAATTCAAAAAATTAATATTCAACCAAAGAGATGAATTTTTGTATAAAGTGATAGAATCTTGAATTAGAATAGCTATATTTTCAGTTTAAAAAGTTTCAAACCAAAAAAAACAAACTAATTTGCAAGAAAGTAGATACATTTTTAAAGAAAGTGATGAATCGTCAACTAAAATAGTTAAATTTAAAATAAAAGTTTAATGTTTACCCAAGTAATTGAATTTTCATTACAAAAAAGATTAATTCTGAACTAAGTGTTTAGTCATTAATATTTCAAACAAAAAAGATTTAAATTTGTAATCAAAATGAATTCTACCAAAAAATAATATCCAACAAAATAAATGAATTTTCAACGAGATTCTTGAATTTTTCACTAAAATCGATCAATAAATTTCCAACAAAAACAAGAATAATTAGATTTCAAGTTAAAAAGACAAGGACAATTCCTTAACGAAAAATGTAGCAGTCAATACTTTAACCAAAAAATATTTTAACTTGAAATAAAAAACAGTCGAATTAAACCAAAAAAAGAAGAGTTTTTAACCTGATTTGCATTTTTTAACTAAGAATAAATTTTCAGCAGAGATAGAGAAAAAATTGCAAACAATAGTTAAATTTTCAAGCAAAGCATATCGAAAAATTTTAATATCTATAATTCAAAAACAGAATAATTAAATTTTGAGTTAGAAAAAATTAATTAATAATAAAAACAAATTTTACACAAAATATTTAAATACGCTAATATAAAGCTACTTGTGTAAATAAGGAATTATTTTTATTTAACTATATATTGCAAAGAAAAATGAAGCACATTCTCGAAAAAAATGCCCTGACTTATCAGGTAGGTCGCTGATGAAAAAAACCAGGATGAAACCCAAAAAAAATTAAACAAAAAATAAGATAATAAGAAGAAGAAGACTAAAAAAAATTTGTTTAAGGGATGAGAAAAACAAATCAAAATTTAGATCTATAGTTTATTAATTAATTGTTTACAACATCACAAAATTTAAATTTTTTCAAAAATGTTATCATACCCATAGTTTATTTTCGAACTATTGGGGACTTATAAACATCTGTTTGGGGTAATTGTTGCATCACAATGAAAACCTGACTTTGTGCAGCACTCTTCTTTATGCGTAGCATTTGCTGGCTTGCAAAAACAAAATTTGTACTTGCAGCCTGGGCCAGCATTTTTACAAGGATCCTCTTCCCCAGCTCCTATAGCACTACAAATTATCACTAATCCCACCAGAATGATAAGCGTACATTTTGCAGGTGACATTTTCGGTTACTGAAACGAAAATCAAGCACGTCAGTTCAATTTTTACTTTTTTCACTTTTGAAATCATTTGAATCCCGCGAAAAATAATCTGAAAAATTTCGAATTATCGATTCCAGATTTCAGATTTTTTCCTGTGAACCAATAAATCTTATAAGATCACATAAAATCTTGCAAATCTTGATCTGAATGTTGTGACTATGAATCTTTGATTTCCTATTTTATAGTGACTTTGATCAAGATTTATAAAAAATTCTTCTTTTTTCAAAAAAATACTCACATCTCAAATCATTCAAATTTCGCATACACTAAATCTTTAAATGTTGGAACTGTCGATTAAAGATTCCAAATCTGTCTCTGTGACCCCATAGCTGTCATAAGACCTCTCAACAATCTTTTCAAGATTCGCGAAGATTTTGAAACCTGAACCTTGGGTATACATAAATCTGGTAAATATTGACTTGATTTTCGTGATTCTAGGCCTTTGATTTTTTATTCTATAGGGTTTTGAACAAGACTTCCGCAGAATTCATCTTTTTCGTAAGGATACTCACTTCTCAAATTACTTGAATCCCGCTAACCAAAAATATGTAAAATTTAAGTTATCGATTTAAGATTCCAGAAGGTTTCATTAGTCACTTAATCTTGGCATTCCTTTAAAACTTGCAACTCTTAATCTAATTTTCGTGATTCTAAATCTTTGATTTTTACATTCTATATTGATGTTTAAACACAATTTTTCAAGGATTTTCTCTTTTTCGTAGATATACTCACCTCTCGAATCATTTGAATGCCGCGATCGAGTAATTTTTAAAAATTGTAAATAACGAAATAAAATTTCCAAATCTCTTCTTGTGGCCCAATGGATTTTATAATATCTCTCAAAAATCTTTTCAAGACCCGTGTTTTTTTAGTGCTTTTCAGTCGCTTAATATTGGGATAACAGAAATTCTAGATTCTTGATTGTTTATTCTGATCTGATCTGATTTTCGTGATTCTAAATTTTTGATTTTTTTATTCTTAATGATTTTGCACAAGAGTTTCGAACAGTTCCTCTTTTTGCAATGAGATACTCACTTCCCAAACCATTTCAATCCCGAGAACCCCAACATTTTTTAAATTGGAATTATCGAAGTAAACATTCCAGATCTCTCCCTGTGACATCTGAATTTCGGGATCCTAAATTTATTATTTAATTTTTTAATTCTATAATGACTTTGAACAAGATTTTAAAGCATTTCTCTTTCTAGACAGGATGCTCTCTTCCCAAATCATTTGAATCGCGTAAGCTCTTAAAGTTTTCGAAGATTTAAACTGAATTGCTAGAACACAGTAATAAAATCCAATGCTTTTTGGTTAAAAGTTAATTATTATCGGTTGGAAATTGTACTGGTATATTTCTGATTAAAAATTTTTCAATTCATGCAAATTAAAAATAGATCAACGATTGTTGAAAATCAAAATATTTAATGTTTGTATATAGTGTATAAATAAATTCTATCACGGCAGAGAATGAAAAAGCTGATCTTATAGCAATAGTATATAATTTTATTATATAATCAATTTTATGCGAAAGATTCCCGGAAATAACAGCCACCATTTTCAGAAATTATGAACCTTCTAATTATGTTTAAAAATAATAAGAAAGTTTCTCAAAATAATTTATTTAAATTATTTATTTGAACATTTATTTAAACATTTAAGTATTTTACTAAAAATTTAATTCTTTCTTCTGTAAATTATTATCAAAATGTTTCGAGATAAAGTTTTCTAGTTTTGAAAATCTAAACAAAACTAATCGCTAAGATTGTCAAATCTTTAATTTTCAAGATTTAAACTATTTACATAAATAATATTTATATGTATAGTTTATATGCTTAATATCAGTTAATTTAAATATGGAAAATATATAGCATTAAATTTTAATCAAGTTTATCACAAAACATATTTTTGATAATAAATTTTCCAAAAAAAGTTTTTCAGACAAAAGAGAAAACAAATCTTTGCACAAATTGTAATTAAATGGGGTGGAAAAGACAAGTTATACGCTTTGGTAAAAAGATTATACTATTTCTTACAAAATGAAACTGATTAGTGGAAAATTCGTTTCTTCATTCAAATTTAATTCTCTTCTCGGTTTGAAAATTCAAAACTTTAGTTTACAAATTTCAGTATTAAGTTGAAATTTTTAAGAAACTAGCGTCAAATTCATTATTCGAATTGTTTATTAGAAAATCAATCTATTTTGTCGAAATTCATATTTTTGATAGACAAATAATCTTCTATGTTGAAAATTTATTTTATTTTTGATAAAAATTTAATTTTTAAGAAAAAATAAACTATTCTGTTAAAAATTCGTTATTATTTTACTTAAAAATTCATTTATTAGACTAAAAACTAAATGATTGATATAAATTCATTTGGTTGACCATTTAACTATTACGTTTTGTTAGGACTTAATCTTTTTAGTTGAAAAATCGTTCCTTTGATTGACAATTAGATTTTTTGATGGAAATTTAATTTACTCAGCTGACAATTTAATAATTTTAATAATTTTTTCATTACAATTTAATCAAAAGCGAAATTTATTTTCAATAAAACAAATTAATCTTTTATTTAAAAAACTGTCGCGACTAAAAATTCGTAAATTTCAATAGTGAAAAATTTAAAATAAAGAAGCTTATTTTTAATAAAGATTTAATAGTTCGATTTACATTTAGGAGAATACATTTTTATTGAAACAAACAAATTTTGGACAAAACAGTTTAATTTTGTTTGAAATAGTTAAATATTCTACTCAATTAATTTTCAAAACGAGAATATGAATTTTCAACAAAAAAGTTCATTTTCACTCAATCCGTTTAATTTTTCACAAAATGGTTCAATTCTCAATTTAAAAAATTAATTTTATTAAAGAGGAAACGAATTTTAAACACAGAGGATTATATTTTAACAAAATGTCTATATTTTTTAAAATTATAGGTAAAATTTCAACCACGAAGATTAAATCCCTACAAAAAATATCAATTATTGACCAAAAAATTATGCAGTTCAATTTTTTTTTAAGACCATTAAATTTGAATGAAAAAACTAATTTTCGACTAAACATTTTCCTTTTTTTAAATAGTTAAATTTTAGTAGAAAATTAGTTTTGTTATTGAAAATTAATTCTCTTAGATAAAACTTGAACTACACCATTTTTGGTTAATAATTCATCTTTTTAATTAGAAAAATATTCTTCGTGGTGTCGCAAGCAATATCGTGATTGAAAAAATCACAGGTTTTCATATTCTCAGAAATTAAATAGATAAAAAAATGTCCTAATTAAACAATTGGATACTTTAAAAAAATAAATAAGAAAAATGTCCTGTCTAAAAAAGTAATGGAACTATGATATCTTGCATAATTTGTTGTTAAAAAACCGATTGACGTTCACCTACTTGGAGTTATTTTTTATCTGAATTTTGAAACATTACAAATTAAATCTACAAATAATAACTTTTAATTGAAAAAAATCATAGAAAACATAATTAATTGCTTTCAGAAACAATCACGCGTATAGTGTGGAGATTAGAAATTTTCAAATTAAAATAAATAATTTTCTATGTTCTAAATATTTATATTTTGAATAATAAAAAAAAATCCAACTGTTTTGATCTTACCCATTTCGTTCTTCACAATTATGTCCACAAAATCAATTTTTTTAAAGTTGCTTTTACTTTGAATAAAAAAAACGAAGTTAAAAAAAGAACTTTTTAAATTCATCCATAAATTTTCTTTGGTTAATTATTCTGCGATTAAAAATTTGCTATAAATTAAAAAAATATATTTATTATTATACTTACAAGTTTGTTTCGAAAAAATCACCAAAATGGGTGTCACTATTGACTCCAGACGAAAATGTTTCGGTCTATATATCAGTCGTTATCTCATTCGGCGTCTTAATTATTAGGCATTTTTTTTAGTTTGCAAAGTCATAACAAAAAAACTTCGTTTATTTAAAGATTGAGAAATACGAGCGAAAGATTGTAAAAGTTTATTAATTTTATTTAATCAACGAGGAAAATATATTGTGACCTCCACTGAAGAGTAATTGCTCGTAAGAGGAAAAATTAAAAAATTTGTTACAATTATACAAAAAATAATATTTTTAGAATATCTTTAAATTTATTAACTTTTAAAGTTTATACATAATTGATAAAACTATTGATAAACATTTTGAATAAGAAAAGCTAAAAAATGTCTAAACTGTCTAAAGACGACGACACGGATTCGGAATTAGTTTTAAACAAATTTCAAAGTAATAAACAAAAATTTATTTTGTTGAAGATTCATCATTTAAGTTGAAAATTAACTTTTTCTTTCGTAAATTAAGTTTCTTAATTTAGAATTTTACTAATAAATGCTTAGTTAAAAATTCCCCCTTCACAGTTGAACATTTAAGTATTCGGTTATAAAAAATTACTTTTTGTATACAAAATGTATAATTTATTATTATTTAATATTAATTTAAATGTAAAATTCTTTCAAAATGAGTCTTTCAATGCAGAAAATTAATCGCCTTTCGAGAAAATTCATTTTCTCACATTTCAACCTCTTAAACGAGAGTGGAACTGTTTTGCTATAAATTTATTTTTTTCATAAATAATGGAAAAACGAGAAATAATTTAAACAAAAAATAAGATAATAATGAAAAAAATAATCATTTGTTACAGGGGTTGGAAAATAAATAATTATTTGGATATGCACTTTAATTATTAATTGTTTACATTATTACACAATTTTATTTTGCTCTACACTCTTTTGATCCAGGATCACAAAATAGATTATTTAATTTGCAACAGTTGTCTAGCTGTGTAGGTGTTCCTGGTGTACAAGGACATTTAACGGGTTTGCAGCCTGTGATATTTGCACATGGTGGGTCTCTTCCTATTGCACTATTAATTAGTACCAATCCCATCAGTATGGTCAGAAAAAATTTTGCAGGTGACATTTTTCGTAACTGAAACAAAAATCAAACATCAGAGTTTCATTTTTAATTTAAGTTTCATTTTAAATCTTGTAAATCTTTATCTTATTTTTTGGATTTAAGGACTTTAAAATTTTTATTCTATAGCGACTTTGAACAACATTTTCAAACTATTCTTCTAAATTTTAGGGGATACTCACTTCCCAAATCATTTGAATTCCACGAAACCTAAATTTTTAAAAATTAAGATCACTGATTTCAGATTACAAGTCTCCTCCTGTGATCCAATGGATTTCATAAGATCTCACATTGATCTTTTAAAATTCACGAAAAATATTGAAAAGTTAAAAAGATTTCCGATATTGCCGTTAGGATTCTTCAACTATTTTGTAGTCGTTCAATCTTAGGATTAACGAAATCTTATAAATATTGATCTGACTTTCGTGTTTTTAAAAATTTGACTTTTTTGTACTGACTTTGAACCAGGAATGCCGAAGGATCTCTCTTTTTTTTTTGATGGGATACTCACTTCTCAAATCATTTAAATTCCGCAAACCCTAAATTTTTTAAAATTAAGATTACTGATTTCAGATTACATATCTCCTCCTGTGACCCAGTGGATTTCATTACATCTCTCATCGATCTTCTCAAGATTCGCGAAGATTATTGAGAAGTTAAAAAGATTTCCAAAATCGCCGTTAGGATTTTTCAACTGTATTTTAGTCGCTCAATCTTAGGATTGCTGAAATCTTACAAATCTTGATCTGACTTTCGTGATTCTAAAACTTTAACTATTTTATAGTGACTTTGAACATGATTGTCCAAAGTTTTCTCCTTTTTAAGAGGATACTCACTTCTCAAATCATTTGAATTCCGCAACCCCTAAATAATTAAAAATAATAATTACCCATCAAAGATTCCGGATCTTTTCCTGTGACCCAATGAATTTCATTAGATCTCTCAACGATATTTCCCAAATTTGCGAAGATTATTAAAAAGTTCAAAGATTTTCGAAATCGCCGTTGAGATTTTTTAACTGTTTTTATAGTCTGTAAATCTTAAGATTACCGAAATATTGTAAATCTTGATCTGACTTTTGTGATTCTAAAAGTTTGACTTTTTTATTTTATAGTAATTCTGAACAAAATTTTCGAAAAATTCCTCTTTTTTCGAAGGTATACTCACTTCTCAAATCATTTGAATCCTGCGATCCCTGAACATTAAAAAATTCAAATTATGGATTTAAAATTCCAGATCGCTCTCATTGAGTAAATGGATTTTATTATATCTTCTAAGAATCTTTTAACGATATTTGAAGATTTATAAATTTCCAAGGTCCCCAGTAAAATTTTTTCAATGTTTTTTAGTTGCGGAATCTGGAAATTACGGAAATCTTGCAAATTTTCACCTGATTTCCTGAATCTTAAACTTTGAGTAATTTAATCTATAGTGTCTTTGAACATGATTGCTAAGGAATTCCTCTTTTTCTAGAAGGAATTCTCACTTCTCAAATCATTTGAATTCCGCGATCCTCAAATTTTGAATGATAGATAGTACACTAACTGCAAGAAATTGCAATTTATTAACAAACAATTAAATTTTTTGTGTTCTATACATTGGTAGAGATTGAAAATTTCAAAAAAAAATTTATGAATATTTTAGATTTATGAAATCTTTTTTGTCGAATAATTTAAAAATAATAAAAAAGGTAAATACTGCTTCCATTACATACTAAATTTTATGAAAAAAGCCGCAGTGTCAACAATTACATTTAAAATTTTTGTAATTTTCTAATTCTTCACAGAATTTTTTGAAAACTTTAAACCTTTTAAATATCTTTAAAAATAATTCGAAAGTTTCGTGAAATAATTTTAAGATTTTGTAAAATCAGATAAATAGTTGGAAAACTTCAAGTTATTTTCTCAAAATAAAGATCATCTTTTTAAGTGATACAAATCATTTCAAAAATCCTTGAGAAATAAATTTTTTCAAACAAAAAAAGCATTGTAAATTTTCTAAGGAATCTCAAGAATTTTTTTATACAATCCAAAATCCTGAAAAAGATTTAAATCTTCATTGCAAATTCTTTAAAAATCAATATTTTGTTAGAAGAATTTTGGAATTTTCTATTATTTTGCAGATTATTAACAGTTTTCCTATCTTCTTCTTTTTTCTCTAAAAATTAATTTTTCAAAACAAAAAGTCATGTGGGATTTTCCCCGGAATTTTGAAATAATTGTTTATTTTCTTGAAACGTTTCAATATATTTCAAAATTTTAATTTTGTTTTAAATTCGTAGAAATCTCTTTAAGATTAAAGCTATTTTTAAATCTTTAAAAAAGTTCTTCAGCTTCTAAATATTTTTGAAAATGATTCAGTTTTCCTGCAATTTTTCAAAATCCAGCAAAACAAAATTCAAATAAATTCCTCCAGTTTGTTTGATTTTAATTTCTCAGATTTTTTCATTTTTAAAATTTTCTCACTAAATTTTTTCAATTCGCTAGAGAATTGAACTATTTATTTGAAAATTCATCTTTTTTTTAGAAAATCAATTTTAAGGTTAAAAATTCGAATATTTGGTTGAAAATTTATCTTTTTTAATTTAGGATTGAAACATTTTGAAACAATTTTTGTTTTAATTGGTTAAATGCAAACTTTTCTTATTTTACACAAATTTGTTTTTCATAAAAATAAAAACTATTACGTTTTGCGTTAAACCTTCACCTTCTTAGATTAAAAATTCCACTACTTAATTGAAAATTGTTAAACTTTCCTAAAAGTTCAATTTTTGTTTGGAGATTTATAATTGTAATCAAAAATTAATTTTTTGATTGAAAATAGCTTTTTGAACCGAAAATTCAACTATTTGCTTACAAATACGACTGATTAATTAAAAATGTAATATTTCTGTAGATTTTTGGACTGAAAATTTAATTGTTTTTTAACAGAAATAACAGAAAGTTCCTATCAAAGAACGTAGTGGAACGATACATTTGGCTGGCATTGTTGTTAAAAATCTGATTGACTTTTCACTACTTGAAAACGGTTTTGTATACAAAAATTTTAAATTTTGAAAATTAAATCTACGAATACCCTGCAACAGAAAAATCACACAAAAAATTAGACATTGTTTTAGGTCAAAAATTATTGGTATTTTTAATCATAAATAATTAGACTAAAAAAATATGTTTGCAATTTTTCAACAGCTTTGCTTTATGTCGGTGTATTTCACCCGTAATCAATTAAAATTTTGAAATTTTCATTAAAAAATTTGGGAAATAAAGTTTTTCTTGGTTTCAGTAATTTGAAAGTAAAAATCAATGTTCCGGATCAAAAAATTTTCTTTGTATTATGGATATATTATTATACTCACAAGAATGTTATGAAAAAATTGCTGAAACGATGGCAATTAATGATATCTAAAAAAAATTCTGTCTATATATAATGTTCGCTATCTCATTCAGCGTCTCAATTGTTGGGAATTTTTTATAATTTTCAAAGTCATGATGAAAATCCTTTTGTTTTTTGAAAGATTTATAAATTCGAGCAAAATATTATGGAACATTTTTTAATTTTATTTAATCAAGAAGAGAAAAATATTGCGACCTGATTTATATAAGGTGACGTCATACTAATGTACATATGTTACATGATTCATTACACAAATCAGGAAAGAAATTTTTTAATTCAAAATTTATCTATTCTTGCATACTTTATTAACAATACAAATAAAACTCTAAATAAACCGAAAATTTTTATCATTTCGATCATTTGATCAAAAGTGAGTCCTTCAAGACCGCAATTTTAAACAATTAAATTTTTTAATCTTCCAGTCTCCGTGTTCTTCATGATAATCTAAAAATGAAAAATATTTTTTAAATTTCTTTCTTAGAAACTCTAAAAAATTTATTAATAATTAATGAAACGATTAACAAATTTGTTAATAATAAAGCTAAGAGTCGCCTAATGTTGACGATACCATCACCAATATCAATATAAAGACGCAGTTAAAAATTAGGAATTATTTTTTTAAACAATTTTTTTCATAATTTATATTTTCACATCCTCTTACATATTTTGAATAGCGTTAAGGTAATAAAAAACAACAGAAACTTTGAAATTATACCGAAAGAGACTAAGAATTGCAATTTGAAAAATTATCAATTTTATGTCCCAAGTAGAGATTGGTAATTTACGTTTGCAGCTCAAGTGTTCTCCTAATTTTGATAACATTGAAGAGGAAATAAATAAAAATTAATTTATTTTTGGAGCGGAATCGAGTTTCAATATTAGAAATTATAATCTGATTACCAGCATCTTTTGAATTTTGATATGATTTTCGTGATTTTGAAACTGATTTTTTATTGTATAGTGACTTTGAACATGATTTCCGAAGCATTCTTATTTTTAGAGGGGATACTCACTTCTCAAATCATTTTAATCCCGTCATCCTTTACCCTTTAAAATTGGAATTAAATATTTCAAATTCCAGGTCTCTTTCTGTAACACAATGGATTTCATAAGATCTCTCAACAATCTTTTCAAAATTAGCAAAGATTATTAAAAAGTGAAAAGATGTTCGAGATCGTTATCGGTATTTTTTAACTTTCTTTCAACTGCTTTTTTAGTCGCTCAATATTAGAATTACCGAAACTAATTTTTTATTCTATGGTGATTCTTGATAGGATTGCCAATGAATTTTTTGTTATCACGGAGATACTCACATCTCAAATCATTTAATTTGCATACACAATTTTTAACTGCTTGTCAGCTGTTTTTTAGTGGTTATATACCAAAATCTAGCAAATTTTAATCTTATTTTTGTCATTTTAAGACTTTGATATTTTTTATAGTATAGTGACTTTGAATAATATTGCCAAAGAATTTTTTTTTTCTCGGGTATACTCACTTCTCAAATGAAGTAAATACCGAGATTTTTTAACCTTTAAGTCTTTTAAATTTACAAACATATTTCGAAACTGCTTTTTAACTGTTCTTTAGTCGTTGAATCGAATTATATTATTAGAAATTATAATCTAATTACAAAAGTCTTGGAAATTTTGACCTGATTTTCGCGATTCGAAAACTTTGCTTTTTTATTCTACAGTAATTTTGAACATGATTGCCAAAGAATTCCTTTTTTTATGGTGATACTCACATCTCAAATAATTTAATCAGTAATCCCCTAAACTCTAAAAATTGGAATCACAGATTTCAGATTGCAGATCTCTCCTTGTGACACAATGGATATCATAAGATCTCTAAACAATCTTTTCAAGATTCGCGAAAATTATTAGAAAATTAAAAGATTTTCGAAGTTGCCGTTGGCGAGAATTGCCACTTTTATTTAGGGATACTCACATCTCCAAACATTTAAATCCCGGTATCCTTTAAAATTCAAAAATTGAAATTATCAATTTAAGATTCTAGACCTATTTCTGTGATTCAATGAATATCATAAAATCTCTCAACGATCTCTTCAAGGTTCCTTAAGATTTTTGAAATCTTAAGAGATTCTCAAGATCGCCGTTAGGATTTTTCAATTGCATTTTAACAGTTTTTTGCTTCCACAATCTCAGTAATAGGGAAGTTTGTAAATCTTGAACCGACTTTCGTGATTCTAAAACTTTTATTTTTTTATTCTATAGTGACCTTAAACATGATTGCCCATGAATTCCTCTTATTTACGAGTATGCTGCTCACATCTCAACTCATTTGAATCCCATGAACCCTAATTTTTCCAAAAGTCTTGGAAATTTTGTCCTGATTTTCGCGACTCTAAAACTTTGATCTTTTATTCTACAGTGACTTTAAACATGATTGCCAAAGAATTCCTTTTTTCATGGGGATACTCACTTCTTGAATTATTTCAATCCCGCGTCCCCTAAACTCTAAAAATTGAAATTACAGATTTAAGATTTCAGATCGCTCCCTGTGACACAATGGATATCATAAGATCTTTGAACGATCCACGAGTCGAAATTTTAACCCTACATCAAACCTGTTAATTCTAGATAAAACCTCCTTTGAGCATATTTCAGCCTGCGCATCCTACTTTGATTCTCTGAAAGCCCGAGAATTCCAAATTTAGTCCTCCTTTAGTCCTCCTATAATCTCAACTGTACTTTTCAAGTCCTCCTTTAAACCTCCTACAACCTCCCAGTATTTTCTCTTCAGTATTCAGGAAATTCCTAAAAAGCTACAATAACACGTAAAAATGTTTTTTTTCTTTCATTTTTGAGTCTTCTTTGGGGTGTTGCGGGAAGGGTGGGGATGGGTTGAAAATGAAAGTTATTAGTATGGCTTTATTTCGTAGACACTGCTCTTAAATCCCTAAAATAAACTTGGAACATTGCGCTGAAACCCTGGAACATGAGTTTCATTTTTCGAAAATTCAAAATTTCCCCCTGTTAATAAAATGGAATTTTGAAGTAGCGGTAGGCGCGTGTTACTATTCGAATTTCGTAAATAAAAAACTATTCTTCTTTCTTTAGCAATGGAAACTTTGGGGGAGGGCGCACAGTAAGAGAAAAACCACATTTTTTGGACAAAAATCGACTGACAGTGCAATTCTTAACTTGTTTTCATTTATCTTTTTTTTAATTGACCTTAAGGCTTCCAAGTATAACATTTAATTGTGCAGTTTATATTTTGACTCGACAAAAATTTGTTATTTAAGAACATAGTGACAACTTTTTGTTGCTAAAATTTTCCATGATACCATTTCTTCTAAGACTTTGAAATTTATTAAAAAAGGTCATAAGTTAATGCAGAGACTAACTACAAATAATTTATTAGTGAGTTAGAGTAACCAAAAATTTTTTAATAATGCGGAATCAACTTAAAATGTTTTTCCTAAGCCTCCTTGCTATCATATTTTTTATAATGACCAAAAAATGTAAATTAATTATACAATTTATATAAACAAATGCGCATTTTGACTATTTTTTTCTTAATAGGCTTGATTTTTTTGCGAAATTAATTTGGAACATCTTGCAAAAGAATTTATGCTATCATATTTTTAATAATGATAGAAAATGATAATTATATAAACGATTTCCATAAACAAATAGATATTTTGACTATTTTTCCATGAATAGGTTTAATTTTTTTGAAATCAATGCGAAATATCTAAAAAAAGAATCCTTGCTGTCATATTTTTTATAGTGAGTGACCTGATATATAACATAACTTGTATACTAAATAGTATCATGTAAATTTTTTTTATTAGGAAATTTTCAAACTATTTCATTACTACTTGTTATTTTTAAACTCTTGTCCATGGTACAAAAAACGGAATCATAATCGAAAATTTGCAAAAATTTTGTAATGCCGAAGAAAAGATCAGAAAAACAATTTTTGTTTACATGCATTTTTTCGATACATATAATAAAGATTGATATTGTATTCAAAAATCATTTTAATTTTAAATTAAAAACAGTTGAGTTCTTCAAAAAACAAATTATTTTGATAGAATAGACGCATTAAATTGAAAATAGTCAAACTTATGCCTTTGGTAGATATTGGGAATTATTTTATGACGAATTATTATTTTTTATTATTTTTAATCTTCATATATCGAAAATTAAAAAATAAACTTTTTAACAACACCAGTTGATATAAAAATATTTTTAGGAACTGTACACTTATAATTTAATTTAATCTAGCTGCATTCACGAAGATAGTTTTCTGCAGTTTTCCTCTCCCCTGCCGAAAATTCCATTTAAACTTCGACAAAAATTTAATGGTTTCAAAAGAATAAAATATTTACTAAAGCTTCTTCAGAAAATACCAAACATTCCAAGCAATTTCAGGAAAATATTTTATTATTTTAAAAGACATTTGGAAGCTTTAAATAAAATTTAAAAAAGATTGAAAATTTTGGAGCAGACTTCAAAAAAGTAAATGTAGATTGCTGACTTCATCTTTATGGTAAAAAATGTAATAGTTTCATAAAGCTTGAACTTCTATGTTAGAACACCCTTTATTTCTCTAACGATTCGTCATTTTTTTTATAAATAAACTTATTGAAATTATATAATAATTCATATTTAATATCATATTTAATTTATTATCATTAATAATAATAATAATAAAATGAGCCTCGGTGGCTCAGTTGGTTAGACACTCGGACTTCACCTCAGAGGTCCGGGGTTTGATCCCTGATCCGGTACCTCTAGAAATTTTTCAATGTACCTTTACCGAGGTTCTGGTGGTTCGGAACCCACCTTAAGCTGTAGGTCCCCCCATCGTGTACTTGACTGCAACCCGGTCCGTCAATGAGTGGGTAAAAACCAGGCTTTGTCCAATATGTCTGGGCAGACTGCTCTCATCAGATCACTTGATTGCATTATAAAAATGCATCCGTGACTGTGATGATATATACCGGGACAGCCCCGTGCAAAAATGATCAAAAAAAAAATCCAACTCTAGCCAAAAATGCCTTCGACATGTTGGGCAGTATAAGTCTGTGACAACATTTCAAGACTGAAATGTTTTTTATAATGATAATAAAAAGAGCCTCGGTAGCTCAGTTGGTTAGACACTCGGACTTCACCTCAGAGGTCCGAGGTTCGATGCCAGAGCCGGTACCTCTAGAAATTTTTCAATGTACCTTTACCGAGGTTCTGGTGGTTCGGAACCCACCTTAAGCTGTAGGTCCCCGCATCGTGTACTTGACTGCAACCCAGTACGTCAATGATGGGTTAAAAACCAGGCTTTGTCCAATATGCCTGGGCAGACTGCTCTCATCAGATCACTTGATTGCATTATAAAATGCGTCCGTACTGATGATTTATACCGGGACAGCCCCGTGCAAAAATAATCGAATAGAAAATCCAACTCTAACCAAAAACGCCTTCGACATGTTGGGTAATATAAGCTTGTGACAACATTTCAACACAGAAAAGTTTTTTTATAATAATAATAATAATAATAATAATAACTAATATTGGGACCTAGAGCTTAAGGTGGGTTCCGAACCACCAGAACCTCAGTAAAGGTACATTGAAAAATGTCTAGAGAAAATTAATTAATTTATAGATTCAATTAATTATTAATAACATTTATTTATAAATTCATTTAAATTCCTAAGAATATTTTATCACTCCCGAAGTAATAGTATTTTGATTTTATTATTCGTTTATCGGTAAATGCAATGAAATCCTAAGAGCGATTAAGAAAATTATCCAACGCACGATATCGGTAGAGATTAAAAACTTGTCTTCTTTGTTTAAAGTTGATTTTTTTAACTAAAAAGTCAGGTATTTTACTTTAGTTTAAACATTTATTTTTTTGGTGAATATTTAACTATTAATTATTTTTTACGAAACAGAATATATATAAACAAATATTCAATGCAGACTTTACTTTTTATTATATTGTTTCGCTGGAAACATGATTGAATGAAAATAAAGAGAAATTATTATTCAATTACAATTAATTTCATTAATTGGAATAACACTGTAAGAAATAAAAAATTATATTTGAAAAATTTTCAATTTTCGGATTGCGAATTGAATTTCAGAATTAGTGTTTTATAAGAAAAATGATTTTGTTAATTTAATATTCAACTAGTAAATTTTTGATTGAAAATTGATCTATTTAGTTTTATTTTATTTTTATTTTATTTGCATTTGCATTTTAATTATTAATTGTGTACATCATTTCAAATAACCAGATTTTGCTCTACACTCGCTTGTTCCAGGATCACAAAATAAATCATCTGTTACGCAACAATTGTTTAGCTGTATAGGTTTTCCTGGTGTACAAGGACATTTTAAGGGTTTGCAGCTTGTGATATTTGCACATGGTGGGTCTCTTCCTATTGCACTATTAATTAGTACCAATCCCATCAATATGGTCAGAAAAAGTTTTGCAGATGACATTTTTTGTTACTGAAACAAGAATCAAACATCAGAGTTTAATTTTAAGTTTATAAATTTTTGAAATCACTTTAATCCCGCGACCCATCATCTTTTAATTCCTCTTTTTCGTGGGGATACTCACTTCTCAAATCATTTGAATTCCGCAAAATTTATAACTTAGAAGATTTAAATTACTGATATTAGATTCCAGATCTCTTCCTGTGACCCAATAAATTGCATTTGATATCTCAAAGATATTTTCAAGATTTTCGAAATGCACGGTGAGACTTTTCATTGGTTTTTGGCTGTTTTTCAGTCGCTAAACCTCGACAATACTATAATCTTGCACATTTTGATCTGGTTTGATCTGTTCTTTGATCGGATTATAAATCTTTTACTTTTTTACTCTATAGTGACTAAAAAAGATTTGTAAGAATTACTCTTTTTTTGAGGGGATACTCACTTCTGAAATAATTTTAATTTTGCTAAACCTAAATCTTACAAAATTCAAATTACTTATTTCAGATTTCAGATCTTTCCCTGTGACTAATAGATTTCATAAAATCTCTAAACGATCTTTTCAAGATTCGCGAAAGTTTTTGAAGATTTGACAAATTTCTTACATCTTGCCTGCCTCTCACTTACTTTCGCGATTCTCAAACTTTTATTTCAGAATTCTATAGTCACTGAACCATATTTCATAAAAAATACTTTTTTTCATAGGGATACCCACTTCTCAAATCGTTTTGATCCCACGACACATAATCTTTAGAAATTGAAATTACCGATTGAATATTCGAGATCTCTCCCTGTGACCAAACGGATTTTATAAGATCTTTTAACAATCTTTTGAAGATTCGCGAAGCTTTTTGAAGATTTGTGAAATAATAGATATCTTGCCAATATTTGACTGACATTCCTGATTTTAAAACTCTTATTTCTGTATTCTATATTGAATTTGAACCATATTTCACAAAAAAATCATTTTCCTTCAAGGGGATACTCACTTCTCAAATCATTTTAAGAATTTCGTAGAATAAAGAAATCAAAGTTTTAGAATCCGAAAGTCAGTTTAAGATATTCAAGGTATCCGAAATTTTCCAACCCTTTAAAAACCTTTGAGAATCTTCAGAAGATCATTGAGAGATCCGATAAAATCCATTTGGTCACAGAAACAGATCTGGATTCTTAAATTGATAATTCCAATTTCGAAAGATTATGTGGCTTGGAATTAAAATGATTTGAGAAGTGAGTATCCCCTTGAAAGAAAGGGATTTTTTTTATTCTGTTGAAAGTCACTATGGAATAGAGAAATCATAGTTCTGAAATCAGGAGAGTCAGTTAAAGATATTCACGATATCCAAAATTTTCCAAATCTTGAAAAACCTTTGCAAATCTTGAAAAGATTGTTAAGAGATCTGATGAAATCCATTTGGTCAGGAAAAGAGATGAGGATTTTTAAGTAGGTAATTTCAATTTGTAAAGATTATGTGACGCGGAATTCAAATGATTTGAGAAGTGAGTATCCCCTTTGAAAAAGAGGGATTTGTTGGAAATCTTCTTTAAAGTCACTATTGAATAGAGAAATCAAAGTTTTAGAATCCGGATAGTCAGTTTAGAATATTCAAGATATCAGAAATTCTCTAAATCTTCAAAAAACTTTGCGAATCTTAAAAAGATCATTGAGAAATCTGATGAAAGCCATTTCGTCACATAAAGAGATCTAGATTCTTAAATTGGTAATTCCAATTTCTGAAGATTATGTGACGCAGAATTAAAATGATTTGGGAAATGAGTATCCTCTTGAAAAAAAGGAATTTGGGTGAAATATGGTTCAAAGTCACTATAAAATACAAAAATAAGAATTTAAAATTCATGAAAGTGAGCCAAAGATTTGCAAGATATCCAATCTTTATTAAATCCTCAACAAATTTCGCGAATCTCAAAAAGATCGTTGAAATATCTTATAAAATCGATTCGGTCACAGGGAGAGATCTGGAATCTTAAATCGGCAATTCCAATTTCTAAAGATTATATGACGCGGAATTAAAATGATTTGAGAAGTGAGTATCCCCTTGCTATTTTCAAAGATTTAGGGCTCGTGGGATCCAAATGGTTTGAGAAGAGAGTATCATCTAGAGAAAATGAAACTCTGTGCCCATCATATTTAAAGTCATTATAGAATAAGAAAATTAAAGTTTTAGAATCACGAAAGTTTGTTCAAGATTTGCAAGATTTCGCTAATGTTAAGGTTCAGCTACTAAGAACCAGTTGCAAAAAATCACCGAGGATTATTGAAATCTTCGAAATCTTGAATTGACTTTCGTGATTCTAAAACTTTAATTTTCTTATTCTATAGTGACTTTGAACAGGATTGCTGAAGTGTTTCTCTTTATTCGAGACAATACTCACTTCTCAAATCATTTAAAACACGCGAATCCTAAATATTTAAAAATTCGAATAAGATAAGACCTATCAACGTTCTTTTAAAGATTTTTGAAAATTTAAACCGAAAATATTTTTTGAAAGAAAGATCTAATGATTTGTTTTGTTTGTTTGGAATATAAATAATTCGATTATCGAATATAAATTATATGAAAATATATTTCGCTTCGGTTTCTTTTTTAACTATATCCCTACTGTTTGAAAACTCAATCATTTTTGTTCAAGATTTGATGATTTTCTTGATAATTCATCTATTTTTTAAGATATCTTTTTAGATTTTTTTCATTTGAACAAATTAATGATGGAAAAAAGATAAATAAAAAATATTTTTTCGAAATCTATTTCCTCGTGTCTCAATATCTATTGCTACTTTCAATGACTCTTTAATAAAAAATTATCGCTGTTTGTATTTAGTGTAGAAACCAATTCTATCTCGACTTACCTTGTTGTAGACAGCAGCACAGTAGAAAATGTTAATTTTAGTTTTTTTCAATTTCTGGATCAGCTGAAGTCCTAGCTGCAGCATTGAGTCGTATTAACTGTTGCGGAACATATTAAAAAAAATTATTGTCAAACTCACGATTTTGGTAAAGATTAGAAATTTTTTTAAATGAGTACCTAAAGATTTTACATTTTTGAAATCTCGTATATTAAAAATTTTGAATATCATTGGAAGAGATTATAAAATATTTTTTTATTATGCATACACTTCCATGTGTGCATATCTTTATCATAGCAGAGATATTGTCGGCACGATTCACCTAATTCCAATGCAGAAATTTTTGAAATTATGAAACTATTTATTGTAATTTATTATACAATTATGAGACTCAAATTTAAAACCATTATTCTTTTTTAATATTTTATTCAAAGATATATAATTTTAATAAATGAAGAATTTTATGCAAAAGATTTACTGAACTATGAGGAAACTGTTTTTGAAATTATAATAAAAGACACGACTTCGGTAGAGGTTAGGTAGTTTGTAAAAATAATTTCATAGATTTTTTTATTTTTAAAACATTTTAAAGTCGGGAGACAACCCTACAGTGAATAATCGTTAACTAAAAGCATTAAAACACTCTAAGTGAATATTTCTAATTTATTAACAAATATAGAGTCCTAATTACTCATATTTTTTAACCTTGTATGTCAAATAATTTTAAAATAATAAAAAATAATAAATAGTGGTTTTATTATCGTTATGCTAAATGTTATCGAAAAAATAACCATTTTAAACATTTTATTTCAGATGCTTTTAAATTTTTAATTATTTACAGACTTTGTTTATAACTTGTAAACCGTCTAAATATTTCGTTTAATAATTCGAAAGTTTCGGGAAATAATTTCAATATTCTGTAAAATAAGAAAAAAATTCAAAATCGAAAAGTAATTTTCTTATAAAATAAAAAAATATAAATAATATAATAATATAATATAATATAAATAATATAAAAAAAACAAAAATTATGCGTTTTCTCCGGAGTCTCAAGAAAATTTCTTTTTCTTTGACACACGACAAAACCCTTAAAAAGATGCAAATTTTAATTTCCAAATCTTTAAAAAAATACATTTTGTTTCACTTTTTTTAATATTTTGAAATTATAATTGTTTTTCAAATTGTTAGAATTTTTCCTATTCAGTTTCCTTTTTTCTCTAAAAATTTTGGAAACGAAACATCATTTGCAATTTCCTCAGGAATTGAAAGAAAATTGTTTATTTTCTTGAAAACGTTTGAAATTCTTTTTTTTTTATCTTTAAAAATCTACATTTTTTTAATTTATGAAAATCGTCTAAATACTGAAATTATTTTTAAATTTTTAGAAAAGATCTAAAACCTCTAAATATTTTTGAAAATGATTCAGTTTTCCTACGGTTGTTCGAAGGCTGGGAAAATCGAAGAAATTCGCACAAATTCTTACAGTTCTTTTTGTTAAAGTCTTTTAGTATGTTTTCTAATTTTTCTACCACATCCTCAATTTTGTAGAAAATTCAACTATTTATCTGAAAACTGATCGTTTTTATTATAAAATCTATTTATCTTTCAAAAATGCAATAGTTTGGCTAATAATAAACCTTTTTTACGTGATTATTATTATTATTATTACACCATTAAGTTATTTGCCTTTCGAGGTAGGCGTGACTCACTCGGCAGGGGAAAGGAGTAGTACGTGGAAGGGATAGAGATTTTTCAGATTGATCCAGAATTCTCGTGCTATTTAAGTAAGTAACACGTTCGTTCCGCAACGCTGCTCCGACCCAGGTTGCTGATCAATCTCTCTAGCAATCACCCCAAGCGAAGAACCTCACGAAGTCGTTATGTAAGGTTC
>NC_046657.1:48101476-48102971 GCF_010883055.1 Belonocnema kinseyi
CTCTGAAAGCCTCTAGTATTCCATCTGCACCATATACCATTTCCCCCCTACTATTTCTCATGTTGACAATTTCTGTACTTTTGTTTCCTTTCATTTTTTTATGAAGTAGTTTCCTGCTTTCTTCAAAGTCTTTTGTATTTTTATCTCTTCTTCTGCTCTAATTGTATCTTTACTTTCTTTAACTAACCCTTTGAGTATCCTGTTTTTACGTCCATAATCATTTCTACGTCTACTTATTTCCTCATTGCTAAGACCTGCGATGTTCAAAGTTCTCTTGTACGCTTCTCTTTTTGCTTTTTGGGCAGCCTGAATTTCATCATTCCACCACGCATCACCAGACATTCTTCCTACAACTGAGGTACCACACACTTCGATCGTACATCTAACAAGGATATCCCGTAACATTGTCCAGGCGCCCTCTATATCTTTGTTTTTTATACGGCCCTCCCATGTTGCCCTATCTATGCTTTCCATTATCTTATTTTGGAAATCTATTCGCACATCCGGTTTCTGTAGGTTCTCAATTTTATAGTTTGTTCTTGGATCCCCAAAATTACCTAATACTCTTTCTGTACCCTGATTTTCGATGCCCACCCAACCGTTCATGCCTCCTAGTAGAATTACTCTTTCCCTATGTTCGTAAATGTTTATTGTGTCATTTAAAGTGTCCCAGAAGGCGTCTTTTACTTCTCTAGGATCACTATCAAGCGGCGCGTAGCATGCAATGATAAATAGTCTTCTGATTCCTACTTTCATTCTAGCCCACAGCAGTCTGGGAGACACGCAACCATGGTCTCCGAGATGCTGCTTTGCTCTTTCATTCAAAATCAGACCTACTCCTTGTTTACCATGTGGTTCACAGTCTACTCCTGACCATATTTTAAATCCGCCTTTCAACACGCCGTTTTTTATGTCTTTAGTTTCGCATCCCTTTTTCTTTGTTTCGGGCACGCATAAAATATCTAGTTTCTTCACGTCCATAGTTTCACGCAATTATTTTACCTTGAGATCATTTACTCCCCTAGCATTCTAACACCCAGTCTCCATTCGTCGCCTGAAACATGACCTTTAGATTTTCCGTGTGCATGCCTTTTGTCATTAAAAGTTCCAGTCCTTTCCGAGGCAATTTTGTAGTTTGTATTATTCATTGTTTAGATTGTATGCCCAATTAACACCTTTATGCAATAAGTTTATTTTCGAAGTCGAAATCATGTCAAAGTTAAGTATCAAATCGGCATATGGTGGAGATTGTAGTTCTAACGTCAGTCCCACCAAAAACTTCAGTTAAGAAGGGAGGGTTGGGAGAGGGGGGAAGTAGAAATGGAACCGAGAGAGTCGTCTTGAGTTTGTGTTTTCATGCTGAGAAGGTCACCAGCCTTCAGCAAAAATTCAGCCCGGTTCAAAATCTCGGCGTTATTTTTAGTTTGTAGGTTTATATTTCCTTTGTTTTCTTTCTTTTATCGTGAAATTATAATGAATTGCTATGAATTACTTA
>NC_046657.1:48103071-48117205 GCF_010883055.1 Belonocnema kinseyi
CCCTCTTGTGTGTTTATTCTAGGCCTATATCTTTGAATTTACAATAAAAATACAAGATTTGGTTTTGTTGGTTAAATCCAAATTTTCATTATTTTAAATTCAAAACTTTTTTTTCAAAAATATCAACTGTTAAATTTGGCGTTAAAAATGATATTTTTAAGTACAAACATCCACTACTTTTTTTGCTAAAAACTTATTTTTTAACTGAAAATTTTACTATTTTATTGAATATTCGGCTGATTAGTTGAAAATTATTTTTTTATTTGTAAACAATTGTTTTTTTTTCACTGACTACAATTTTCAAGCAAAAGATTATATGAACAAATAATTACTGTACATTTTAATTTTCTTGATATTGTATAATTTGTAACATTCTTGAATAAAAATTAGAAAAATTGATTAGAAAATTTTTATAATTATTATTAAATTTGAAATTTTCTTAAGGTTCCAGGTGTTCGTGTTTTTGGCAAGCTAGAAAATAAAAAAATTCTTAATAGAAAAAATAAATAACAAATGTTATATAAATAACAATAAAGAACCAAAAACTGAAAAATGAACATTTAAGAAACTTAAATTAGATTAAAATCCAGATTAAAAATCTTATTTAACGTCCAATAATCAAATTGATGCAAAATTCTGTTAAAAAAACAAGAAACCTAAGACCAAATTTCGGCCACAACAAATAAAAAAAAAAAGCCGGTAAAAATTTGCAATTTTTATCTTAATCGGTAATGGAAGCTAGCATTGTTTGGAATCTTGCAAATCTGGATCTGATGATCGTGATACTAAATATTTAATTTTTTTAACCCATGGTGACTTTAAAAAGATTTACGAAAAATTCTTTGTTTTTCTTGGGGATACTCACTTCTCAAATCATTCAAATCCCGCGATCCCTTAATGATTAGAAAGTAGAATTATTGATATAATATCATCGATCTCTCCCTGTAACCTAATGAATTTTATCAGTTTTCTGAACCATCTTTTCAATATTTGTGAAGATTTTCGGAAGTTTAAAAGATTCTCAAGTCCGCCTTTGAGATTTTGCAACTTTTTTTTCTCGCTGAATCGAATCGATTTATCAGAAATTATAATCTGATACCCAAAATCTTACGAATCCTAATCTAATTTTCGTGATTCTAAAACTTTGAATATTTATTCTATAGTGACTTTAAGCATGGTTTAAAGAATTTATCTTTTCTCGCGGGCATACTTACATCTCAAGTAATTTAAATGACGCGATCTTATAACCTTCAAAAAATGGAATTATCCATTTAAGATTCCAGATATCTCTCTTTGAACCAATGGATTTTATGAGATCTCTAAACAATCTTTTCAAGATTCGTGAAGATTATTAAAAGCTTGAAAATTTTCCAAGATCGCTGCTTGGATACTGCAACTGTTAAAAATTTTTTTTTTAAATTGCTGATTCGAAGAAAATTATTAGAAATTATAATGTGATTACCGAAACCTTGCAAATCTTGATCGCAGTTTCGTGATTCTAAAAGTTTGATTTTTTATCTTTTAATAACTTTTTACATGATGGCCAAAGAATTCCTCTTTTCTTACATGGATACTCACATCGCAAAGCATTTTATTGCCCTTATGAATTTCTTCAGATCTCTCTACGATCTGCTTAAGATGCGCGAAGATTTTAAAGTACTTAAGGATTGCCGAGATTGCCGTTGGGATTTTGCAACTGTTTTTCAACTCTTTTTTTTATTTGCTGAATCGAGTTAAATTATTAGAAATTATTATCTGTTAACCAAATTTTTTGCAAATCTTTATCTAATTTTAGTGGTTCTAAAACTCTAAGTTTTCATTTTATAGTGTCTTCGAACATGATTTCTGAAGAATTCCTCTTTTTCGAGGGAATACTTAATTCTCTAAATAAAAAATCATGGTAAATTTTCTGAGGAATCTCAAGACATTTTTTTATACACTTCAAAATCCTCGAAAGGCTTTAAATATTCATTGAAAATTCTTTGAAAATCTATATTTTGGGAGAAAAATTCTGGATTTTAAAATTATTTTACAGATTATTAAAAGTTTTTCTGTCTTTTTCATTTTTCTTTAAAAATTAATTTTTAAAAACAAAAAATCATTTGAAATTTTCTCAGGAATTTGGAGAATATAGTTAATTTTTTTGAAACGTTTCAAAATTAAAACTTTGTTCGAGAATTTAACTATTTTGTTACAAAATTAAACTGTTTTTCGGCAAAAAATTATTCGAGATTACGTGACTATACATTTTTTAGAAACAGATATAATTGAATTAAAATTAAGAAAATTTATTAAGTAATTCAAAAAATTATCATTTAAATCCAAAATTTGGAAAGAACCCAGGTTTGAACGTTTATCGAAATTAAATAAATAATTAAAAATTTCTTTCTAGAAAAAATGGATTAGTTTAAAAAATGAATAACAGAAATTTCCAATAAAAACAAGTAGTGGAAGGATCCATTTGGCTGTCATTTTATTAAAAACTTGATTAGCTTTTCAGAAATTATTGGTATTTTTAGTCGTAAGTAATTAGATTAAAAAAGTATATTTGCAATTTTCCAACAGCTTTGCCTTAAACATTAATATACATTTTATAATTTTTAAACAGTTTTGTATTACTTTGATGTTTTACGCTTAAAAACAAGTACTTTATTAACCAAAAAAGAACTAGTTCATTAAGTATGTAAATAAAACCCTAAATAAACAAAAAATTCGATCATTTCGATCATTTGATCAAATGTGAGTCCTTAAAGACCCTAATTTTAAACAATTAATTTTTTTTTTATCTTCCAGTCTCCGTGTTCTTCCAAGGGGATTTACGTTTGGAGCTAAAGTGTTCTTCTAATTAAAATAACATTGAAGAGAAAATAAGTAATAAATAATTTCTTTTTGTAGCGGAATCGAATTAAAATATTAGAAATTATAATCTGACTACCGGCATCTTTTGAATTTTGATCTAATTTTCGTGATTTTTAAACTGCATTTTTTATTTTATAGTGACTTTGAACATGATTTCCGAAGAATTCCTCTTTTTAGAGGGGATACTCTCTTCTCAAATCATTTGAATCCCGCGATCCTTTACCCTTCAACAATTGAAATTAAAGATTCCAGGTTCCAGGTCTCTTTCTGTAACGCAATAGATTTCATAAGATCTCTCAACGATCTTTTCAAGATTAGTGAAGATTATTGATTAAAAAGTGAAAAGATGTCCGAGATCCCTAGTGGTATTTTTTAACTATTTTTTACTGCTTTTTTAGTCGCTGAATCTTAGGATTACCGAAACTAATTTTTTATTCTATTGTGACTCTTAATATGATTGCTAACGAATTTTTTGTTTTGAAAATAACATCTCTAATCATTTAATTTGCAAACACAATTTTCAACTGCTTGTCAGCTGTTTTTTAGTAGTTGAATTGAATTATATTATTAGAAATTATAATCTGAATACCAAAATCTTGCAAATTTTAATCTTATTTTTGTCATTTTAAGATTAATATTTTTTATAGTATAGTTAATTTAAACGATAAAGCCAAAGAATTTCTTTTTTTCGGGGATACTTACTTCTCAAATGAAGTAAATACCGAGATCTTTTAACCTTTAAAACTTTTCAATTTATAAACATATTTTGAAACTGCTTTTTAACTGTTTTTTAGTAGTTGAATCGAATTATATTATTAGAAATTATAATCTGATTACAAAAGTCTTGGAAATTTTGACCTGATTTTCGCGATTCTAAAACTTTGTTCTTTTATTCTACAGTGACTTTGAACATGATTGCCAAAGAATTCCTTTTTTTCATAGTGATACTCACATCTCAAATTATTTAATCAGTAATCCCCTAAAACTTTAAAAATTGGATTCGCGAAAATTATTAAAAAGTTAAAAAATTTTCGAAGTTGCCGTTTGCGAGAATTCCCACTTTTATTTAGGGATACTCACATCTCCAAACATTTGAATTCCGCTATCCTTTAAAGTTCAAAAATTTAAATTATCAATTTAAAATTCTAGACCTGTTTCTGTGATCCAATGAATTTCATACAATCTCTCAACGATCTCTTTAAGGTTCCTGAAGATTTTTGAAAGCTTAAGAGATTTTCAAGATCGCCGTCGGGATTTTTTAATTGCATTTTAACAGTTTTTTGCCCTCACAGTCTTAGAAATAGGGAAATTTTGTAAATCTTGAACCGACTTTCGTGATTCTAAAACTTTTATTTTTTTATTCTATAGTGACCTTGGACATAATTGCTATTGAATTCCTCTTATTTACGGGTATGCTCACCTCTCAAATCATTTGAATCCCACGAACCCTAAATCTTTCCAAAATGGAATTACTAATTTCAGGTTCCAGATTTCTCCCGGTGACCCGATGAACTCCATAAGATCCATGAAGAGATTTGGCAATTTTGCAACTATTTTTTATTGCTTTAGATCCACTTAATCTGGGGATCGTTAATATTTTGCAAATTTTTATCTGATTTTCGTGATTCTAAATCCACGAATCTCCTAATCTTTAAAAATTATAAGTATTGAATATGGATTCCATATCTCTCTCTCTCTCTCTCTCTCTCTCTCTGATCTGGCAAATTTTCAGCTGATTTTGGCGATTCAAAAATCTTGATTTTTTTACTCTATAGCGACTTTGAACATCATTGTCAAAGAATTCCCATATTTTACGGGTATACTTACCTCTCAATTTATTATCATTCCGCAACTCCTATTTTATATTTTCAAAATGTCGCACATATAAGCTTCAAGACTTTTTCCAATTTTCAAGGTGAACAGTTATACGTATCCATACTAAAAATATGTTTGAAATTTTTTTATAACGCTGAAAGGTACAAAAAATACTTATTGTTTGACATACATTTTTGAGAGTTGATTATGGTGAAACAAAATTTCATTGCAAATAATTTCTTTCACTCTAGAGTGCAAGACACCCGCTTAAAAGTTTCTATTTTCAAAAAAAGAAAATCCGTAAATTTTTTTTTTCTAAATTCGAATATTAATACGTGCACCGGGAACTTTAAAATTCCATTTAATTAACATAGAAAATTTGTGAATTTTCGAAAAATCGAACTCATGTTCCAGGGTTTCATCGAAACTTGCCAAGTTTTTCAGGGATTCAAGAGACGCCCCAAATATAAGCCAAAAATAAAAAACTACATTTTTACGTATTGTTGTTACTTTTTACCCATTTCCTTCGTCTTTTTCATGCAAATAATTATCAGCAGACAATTTTGAATATTGACAATGATTTTTAAAACAATTTTAAGTTGTTTAAACAAATGTAAATTATGCAAACAATTATTTATTTCCCAAAAATGTAAAAAATAATCGTCTTTTCTGATTACAATGCAATTTTTTGTCAGTATTTGGAGTGGTACACTTTTATAAAAACATTATGTAATTATTTAAACAATTTATTTTTTTTACTTTTAAAATTTCTAAAAATTGAGCCAGAGATGTCCACTTTTTTTGAATCAATATTCTATGCTACTTTTTGTTGAATAATTACCTAACTTTAATCAATATCTTCTGTTTAACAGATCTTTAATTGTTTAAATAATTTTTATTTGCTCAAGCAGTTAGTTTTCGATAACTAAAAACATGAAATAAAATAGAAGACATACAATATTTACGATTTTTAAAGTATCTCTGGCTCAATTTTTGAAATTTTTTAAAAAAGACAATAAATAATTATTTAAATAATTATAAAATATTTTTAGAAAAAATAGATACTCCAAACAATGACAAGCAATTACATTTCAATTAGAAAATACGATCATTTTTACATTTTTTGGGAAATTAATAATTGTTTAGGTAATTTACATTTATTTAAACACTTGAAAATTGGTTGAAAATTCATGGTAAATATTAAAATTGTCCATTAGTAATTATTTGTATAAGAAAGGCGACGGAAATTCCTACAAAATTACAATAATGCGTAAAAATGTAGTTTTTTTTTATTTTTGAGTCTTATTTGGGGCGCTGCGGGAAAGGCGGGGGTGGGTTGAAAATAAAAGTTATTATTATGGTTTTATTTTACAAGCGCTCCTCTTAAATCCCGAAAAAAAACTTGGCACGTTTCGCTGAAACCCTGGAACATGAGTTCAATATTTCGAAAATTCAAAATTTCCCCCATGTTAATAAAATGGGATTTTGAAGTGCCGGGTGGCGCGTGTTACTATTTGAATTTTGAAAATAAAAAACGGTTTTTCTTTCTTTGACAAACTTACAACTTTTTGTTGCTAAAATTTTCCATGATACCATTTCTTCTAAGACTTTGAAATTCATTTAAAAAAGTCATAAATCAATGTAAAAACTAACTACAAATAATTTATTGGTGGATTAGAGTGACAAACAATTTTTTAATAATGCGGCATAAGCTTAAAACGTATTTTTTTAAGATTCCTGGCTATCATTATTTTTCCTGGGGACTAAAAACTGTTAATTGTTTAAACAATTTTGATAAACAACTGCACGTTTTGACCATTTTATGATGAAAAGGCTTGATTTTTTTTGCAGAATCAACTTAAAATGTTTTGTATAAGACTCCTTACTATTATATTTTTCATAGTGACTAAAAAATGTTAATTATTCAAACAATTTTTATGAACAAATGCACATTTTGACCATTTTTTAATGAAGAGGCTTGATTTTTTTACAGAATCAATTAAAAATGTTTTTCCTGAGACTCATTTCTATTATATTTTTCAAAGTGACCAAACAATTTAAATTATTCAAACAATTTCTATAAACAAATGCGCATCTTGACCATTTTTTTTTCATTAACAGGCTTGATTTTTTTGCGGAATTAATTCGGAACATCTTGCAAAAGAATCTATGCTATCTTATTTTTAATAGTGACAGAAAATGATAATTATTTAAACGATTTTCATTAACAAATACACATTTTGACCATTTTTTCATAATAAGATTTAATTTTTTTGGAATCAATGCTCATGAATCGTAAAAATTTTTTTTATGTTTTTAACAACACCAGTTGATATTAAAAACATTGTTCGGTACTGTGCAAATTTATTTATTTATTTTTAATTAAAATGCTGACACACTATTACAATTGAAAATTCGCTCCAGCTGCATTAACGAAGATATTTTTCTGCAGTTTTCCTCTCCCCTGCCAAAAATTCCGTTCAAACTTCTATAAAAATTTTAAGGTTTCAAAAGAATATCATATTTTCTTAAGATTCTTCGAAAAATTCTAAACATTCCAAACAATTTTAGAAAAAATTTAAATTATTTGAAAATACATTTGGAATCATTAAAAAAAGATTGAAAATTTTGGAGCAGATTTCAAAAAAGTAAATTTAGATTGCTGAATTTGTCTTTGTGGTAAAAAATGTAATACTTTCTTAAAGCATAAACTTCTACGTTGAAACATCTTTTATTTTACTGAAGATTCGTCATTTTTGTTATAAATTAAATTTGTTGTTAAAACTTTTCTGTAACATACCTGCTATCCTAAAAAGTCTGTTGGAATTGTCCTAAGTATCGTAGGATAATTTCTAATTATAAATTGGAAAAAAAAATAAGCATAAATAAATAATTATTTATGGAAGTAATTAAAATTATTATTCCTTCCGAACTAGTGAGAAGTTAAGTAGAAAATATTTGAATTAAATAACAAATTTATATAGTATCAAGTTGGAATTCTTGGACTTCTTAATAAGTTAAATTTAGAAACTCGGTTAGAAAATTATTTTATTGAAATAATATAATATTTCATATCATATTTAATTTATTATTATTATTATTATTATTAATAATAACTCATATTGTTAAAACTTCATATTTTGGAAGAATTGAAAATAAATATTTGTAGGTTCAGTGCAGCTATTTTGTTTAAAAAAACACTATTTTGATACAAACCTAATTATTTTGTTGAAAAATAGTCATTTTTTGTGGAACTATAAAAAAAGTTCTGTGCTATTTTATTCAGAGGTTGCAGATTTTTATTGGATACTAAATTCGATTAATAATTTAACCATTATAATAAAAACTTAATTATTGGTTTAAAAATAAATTTATATTGTTAAAAAGTCATCATTTTTAGCTACTTAAAAACGAGTTTCTTTTCAGGTATTTCCTTTAAATGGAAATCTTTTTATTGCATACCAACTTGTGTTTGCAAAAACCGAAATTCGAAAAATTGTGACCAACACCACGACGATAAAGATTAGAAATTTAAAAAAAAATTCTATCAATGTTTTATATCTTTTGAACGTCGTATTTTGAATCGTGTAAATATAACTTTTTTGTTTCAATTTCCAAAAAATTTAATTACTCCCGAAGTAATAGTATTTTCGTTTTATTTTTCGTTTATCGGAAAATGCAAAGGAATCCTAAAAAGCGATTTAAAAACTTATCAAACTCACGATAATGCTAGGATTTAAAAACTTGTTTTCTTTGTTTCAAATTTATTCGTTCAACTAAGAAGTAACGTATTTCAATTTAAGTTAAAAATTTCTTTTTCTAGCTAAATATTCAAATTTCAATTATTTTTTTACGAAAAAGATTATATTAAAAAATAATTAATGTTGACTTATTTTTTATCATATTGTGTCGCTGGAAACATAATTAAATGACGATAACGAGAAATTATTATTTGATAACAATTAATTTAATTAATTGGAATAACTCTGGAAGAAAAAATGGATGAAATTTGAAAAATGATCCATTTGCGGCCTAGTTTAGCGATTGGGAATTTAATTTTAGAAATGGTGTTGTGTCAATTAATAAAAATTTAAAAATTATGTTTTTGTTTTAATGAGGGTTCGTCATTTACGCTGAAAATTAATTTTTTGTTGAAAAACAAAATTTTGTTAATTTGAAATTACACTAGTAAATTTTCGGTTTACAATTGACCTCTATTGGTTTTTATTTTATTTTTGAAAAATTAATCGAATTTTGAGAAACTTTATTTTTACAAATTTCAATAATTTACACAAAAAATAAGACAATAATGAGAATGATAATGACCATTTTTTAAGGGGATGAGAAAAAAATTATTATTTGGATCAGCACTTTAATTATTAATTGTGTACGTCATTATAAAATTTTATTTTGCTCTACACTCTTTTAATCCAGGATCACAAAATAAATTATTTAATATGCAACAATTGTCTAGCTGTGTAGGTGTTCCTGGTGTACAAGGACATTGAACGGGTTTGCAGCCTATGATATTTGCACATGGTGGGTCTCTTCCTATTGCACTATTAATTAGTACCAATCCCATCAGTATAGTCAGAAAAAGATTTGCAGGTGACATTTTTCGTTACTGAAACAAGAATCAAACATCAAAGTTTAATTTTAAGCTTATGATTTGATAAATAATGGATATCTTGCCAATCTTTGACTGACTTTCATGATTCTAAAACTCTTATTTCTATATTCTATTGTGAATTTGAACCATATTTCACAAAAAGTCCTTTTTCCTCCAAGGGGATACTCACTTCTCAAATCATTTTAATTTCGCGTCACAAAATCTTTAAAAATTGGAATTACTGATTTCAGAATCCAGATCTCTCCCTGTGACACAATGCATTTCATCTGATTTCTCAAAGATATTTTCAAAATTCGCAAAGATTTTTGAAGAGTTAGAAGATTTTTGAGACGCCCAGTGAGATTTTGCATTGGGCTTTTACCTGTTTTTAGCCGCTAAACCTAGACAATACTGCAATCTTGCACATTTTGATCTGGCTTCATCTAATTATAAATCTTTCACTTTTTTAATCTATAGTGCCTGAAAAAGATTTCCAAGAATTACTCTTTTTTCGTGGGGATACTCACTTCTCAAATCATTTAAATCCCGCGATCCTTTATACTTTCAAAATTTAAATTATCGTCTTATAATTCCAGATCTCTATCTGTGAAATAATAAAATTCACAAGATCGCTCAAAGTTCTTTTCAAGATTTGCAAAGATCTTTGAAGACTTAGAGGATTTTCGAAGAGCCCGGTGAGATTTCCCACTGGATTTTCAATTGTTTTTTAGTCAATGAATCTTGAGAATACCGAAAACTTGCAAATCTTGATCCGATTTTATATGATTCTAAAATTTTTACTTTTTCATTCTACTGTGACTTTAAAAAATATTTCCAAGAATTTGTAAGATATATATTATAAGATCTTTCAACGATATTTGACTGACTTTCATGATTCTAAAATTCTTATTTCTGTATTCTATAGTGAATTTGAACCATATTTCACAAAAAATCCTTTTTCTTTTGAGTAGATACTTTTTTCTTAAATCATTTTAATAACGCGTCAAATAATTAGCAGAATTAAAATGATTTGGGAAATGAGTATAACCTTGGAAAAAAAGTATTTTCGCCCAAATATGGTTAAAGGTCACTATAGAATACAAAAATAAGAATTTTAGAATCATGAAACTCAGTCAAAGATTTGAAAGATTTCCAATATTTATCAAATGCTTAAAAACTTCAAGAATCTTAAAAAAATCGTTGAAACATCTTATAAAATTCATTTGGTCACAGGGAGAGTTCTGGAATCTTAAATCGATAATTCCAATGTCTAAAGAATATGTGTCGCAGAATTAATGTGATTTGAGAAGTGAGTATCCCCTTGAAGAAAGAGGGATTTGTTGAAAATCTTGTTGAAAACCGCTATAGAATAGAGAAAGCAAAGTTTAAGAATCCGGAAAGTCATTTCAAGACATTTATGATATTCGAAATTTTCGAAATCTTCAAAAACTCTTCGAATCTTGAAAATATCGTTAGAAGATCTTATAAAATCCATTTGGTCTCAGGGAGAGCATTTTCCTCTACCATGGCCAAACGCCCAGCTAAGTTCGAAAATCTATAACAGAGACGGCGGTAGGCACGGGCACAAGATATTCGAAGAATTCCTCTTTTTGAGGAAATACTCACTTTTCAAATCATTTGAATCCTGTGACCGCTCAATCTTTTAAAATTGGAATGACCGATTTCAGATTCCAGGTTGCTTTCTGTGACTCAATGGGCTTTAAAATTTCTCTCAAGGATCTTTTCAAGATCAGCGAAGGTTTATGAAGATTTAAAAAATTTCCAAAATCCCCGGTGAGATTGCGCAAGTGTATTCTAGTCGCCAAATCTTGAGATTACCGAAATCTTGCAAACCTTGATCTGATTATCGCAATCATAACTATTTGATTTTCTCTTCTAAAGTGACTTGCAACAAGATTTACGAAGAATTCCTCATTTTTGAGGGAATACTCACTTCCAAGACCATTTAAATCCCGCGACCCCTTAACTTTTAGAAATTGAAATTATCGATTTCAGATTCCAGATGGCTTTCTGTCACTCAATAGATTTTAAAATTTCTCTCAACGATCTTTTCAAGATGAGCGAAGGTTTATAAAGATTGGAAAAATTTTCATAATCCCCGGTGAGATTTAGCAAGTGTATTTTAGTCGCCAAATCTTAAGATTACCGAAACTTGCAAATCTTATCTGATTTCTGCGATCATAATTATTTGATTTTTTTATTCTAAAGCGACTAGCAACAAGATTTACGAAGAATTCCCCATTTTTTAGGGAATACTCACTTCTCAAAACATTTTCATCCCGGGACCTCTCAATCTTTTGAAAATAGAATGACTGATGTCAGACTCAGATACCTTTCTGTTACTCAATGGATCTTAAAATTTTTGTCAACGATCTTTTCAAGATTAGCGAAGGTTTATAAAAATTTTTTAAATTTCTAGAATCCCCGTTGAGATTTCGCAACTGTATTTTAGTCGCCAAATCTTAAGATTACCGAAATCTTGCGAATCTTGATCTGATTGTCGCGATCACAAGTATTTGATCTTTTTTATTCTAAAGTAAATTGCAACAAGATTTTCGAAGAATTCCTCTTTTTTAAGGGAATACTCACTTCTCAAATCATTTGAATCCTGCGACCTCTCAATCTTTCAATATTGGAATGACCGATTTCATATTCCAGATTGCTTTCTGTGACTCATTTGATTTTAAAATTTCTCTCAACGATTTTTTCAAGATTAGCGAAGGTTTATAAAGATTTTAAAAATTTCAAAAATCCCCGGTGAGATTTCGCAACTGTATTTTAGTCGCCAAATCTTGAGATTACCGAAATCTTACAAACCTTGATCTGATGGTCGCAATCATAACTATTTGATTTTTTATTCCACAGTGACTTGCAACAAGATTTACGAAGAATTCCTCATTTTTGAGTGAATACTCACTTCCCAGATCATTAGAATCCCGCGACCCCTCAACTTTTAGAAATTGAAATTATCTATTTCAGATTCCAGATCTCTCCCTGTGACCTGATAAATATCATACTATCGCTCAACAATATTTTCAAGATTTGCGAAGATTTTTGAAGATTTAAATTGAATTATTACAACACAATAATACAATCAACAATAAAATCAAGGAGTAGGCAGGTCAAACGTAATAAATATATTGTTGGAAAAAGTAGCTAATTATTGCTTCTACTTGTTTGGAATATCATTAGTTTGATTATCAAACTTAAAATTATTAAAAATATAATATTTATTATTGAATCAAATTATATATTAGGGTCATCCAAAAAACGCTTTTCAGGCTACAGTCTAAGTCATTTCCCTGAAAGTTTCCATTTGCAAAGAAAAAAATCCGTAATTTTTTTTTAAATTCAAATATTAATACGTGCCTTTGAGCACTTCGAAATTCTATTTAATTAACATGAGGATATTTTGGATGTTCGAAGAATTGAACTCATATTTTAAGGTTTGATCGAAACGTGCTAAGTTTTGTACGGATTGAATAAAAGTGTTTACGAAATAAAACTATACTGACAAAGTTGATTTTTAACCTCCCCCCACCCCTCTGGTGCCCTAAATATGACCAAAAAAATTTTAAAAACTACAATTGTTTAAACATTTTTTATTGTAAAGCCATGCATACTCCGTTGGAAGAAAATTTGAAAAACAGATAATTTAATGCATATACAATAAACATTCAAATTGTTTAAAAATTAAAGCCAGGTTAATATATTCCTGCGATACAATATATAAAGTCAGAAAAATAATCATATATCTTCCATTTTATATAATTTTTTGAAAATTTTCGAAAAGAAACTGCTTGTGAAAAGAAAAGTGGTTTAAATAAGTATAAATTTGTCAAAAATTAGAAGAAATACATCCTAATAATGTAATTATTCAACGAACATTACCATAGGATACCAATTTGAGAAAAGTGGACATCTCTGACTTCATTTGAAAATATATTTTTTAAATACGCAATAATTAATTGTTTAAATAATCTCATATTCGGTTTCAAAAAATGTACTGTTCCAAGCAATGACTATTACATTTAATTCAGAAAATATGATTATTTTCAACATTTTTTAAGAAGGAATATTTATTTAAATGAGTTAAATGTAGTTAAACAATAACAAGATATTTAAAAAGTCATTAGGAATATTCAGATTGCCTATTATTAATTATATAAAACTCTGAAGTATAAGTTTAATTTTTCAAAAAATTTTCTTTTATATTTTCAAAAAGTTGTATTGATTTTGTAAATTTCAATTGCTTTTGATTATATATGTATCTTTTTAACATGAAAGGAGAATTACATAAACTAACATTTAATATTATTTTTATTTATATTATTATTATGAACTAATATAGTTGAAAATTTATCTTTTGGAAGAAAATTAGTCTTCTTGATGAAAAATAAATCTTTGTAGGTTCAGTGCAGCCATTTGGTTAAATAACAAAATATTTTCATAAAAACTGAATTATTTTGTTTAAAATTAATTTGTATTGTTAAGAAATCGCCCTTTTTGGTGGTTTCGTAAACAGTTTTTTGCTCGAGTTTTTTTCTCGGATTAGGAAATATTTTCCAAATGCTTACATTCTTTAGAGTTAAATAGTTTAATTATTTATTAAATTTAATAAAAAGAATTAAAAGAACTTAGAGGCACAAATATTTAAAATTATTGAATTCATGAACTTTGGTACCGAATGAAAATAAAAAAAAAGCAAGTTCAATATAAAGTTGAATTATTGAATTTTATCAGAAAAATTCATAGAAATCTTAAGCAAAAACATTTAAAATTATACAATTCACGACTTTAGTTCAGCTTGAAAATATTTGAAAAACAAGT